>NC_092089.1:63807999-64030499 GCF_045679555.1 Salvelinus alpinus
GGGAGGAAGAGAGAAAAGGAGAGGGGATGGGAGAGAGAAGAGGGGAGGGGAGGGGAAGGGAAGGGATGGGAGGAGAGGAAGAGAGGAGAGGGGAGGGGAGAAGGAGAGGAAGAAATGAGAGGGGAGGGGAGGGGAGGAACAGAGGAAAGGAGAGGGGAAAGGAGGAGTGAAGAGGAAGAGAGGAGGAGATGAGAGGACAGGAAGATAGGAGAGGGGAAGGGAAGGGAGGGGAGGAGAGGAAGAGAGAAGAGGAGAGGGGAGGGGAGAGAGAAGAGAGGAAGAGAGGGGAGGGGAAGTGAGGGGAGGAGAGGGGAAGGGAGGAGAGGAGAGGAGAGAGGATAGGGGAAGGGAGGGGAGGGGATGAAGAAAGAAGAGAAGATGGGAGAGAGAAGAGGAGGGGAAGAGAGGGGATGGGAGGAAGAGAGGAGAGGGGAAGTGAGGGGAGGAGAGGGAAGGGAGGGGAGGGGAGAAGAGGAAGAGTGGAGGGGAGAAGAGGAAGAGTGGAGGGGAGGAAGATAGAAGAGGAGAGGGGAGGGGAGAGAGAAGAGGAGAGGAGGGCAGGGAGTGTTTTGTAAAAACACAGTAGAAATGCAGAGCGCAGCATCTTGCTAATGTGTTGATGAGCTCAGGCCTCTGTCTGTCTGTCTGCGGTGGAACACAGTGTGCATGTTAGACAGGATTCTCTACACCGCTGGCCTCTACAGCAACTCTCTCTGGGAAACTACTCGTTCTCTCTTTCTATTACACTGCAATTCCACAACCATAAGACCTACTTTTCTTTTTCACCAGAGTCTACTTTGTAGTAAGGCCTTGTCTTATTCGCCCCTTATGGGTGTCCTTCCGAAGTATGTTACAACAGCAAGTTGGATGGTAGCCTATAGCCTATATCAAGCGCTATCAAAGCTAGCTAGCTAGCTAGCTAGCGAGACCTTCCCTAAATGCTATCTTTCTCCATTGACGCTTCCTTGATTGGCAGCCTCAGGCAGGTCACCCATGATACAAGTCAGTAAACGACGTCCATCCATGTCTGAGGACGTCAGGAGATGAGCAACAGTGAGCGTTGTTATCTTCAACTAGGCTTTGGTTTTGTGTGCTGTGCTCCAAAGGTTGCATTATAAAATATAGCAATGGAAAGTTGTTTTTGCTCTTTTTGTTTTAAGCCTATCCCAAACCTTAACCCTTATCTTAAACATTCGGAGTTAACGCCCAACCTTAAGAATTCAGAGTTAAATGCCTAAACTTAACCTTAGAATGATACAGAGAAGTAATTAAACACTTGGAAATATAACGTTTTGAACAACTTTGAAATATTACGTTTGAGAAACATGGATGAACGTCTAATTCTTACGTGAGACTGTGAGAGCTTGTTGCTTAGCTTAGAATGTAGAAGGAGAATGGGGGGGGGGCTGAGCTGAGCTGAGCTTGTTGCCGCGGTGATGTGATACTGTTGATGAAGCACAATTACACAGTCATGAATCACCCAGTGTGGGGCCACCACTGACTCTCTGTCCTGAGTCACGCACACACATGCGTGCGCACACACATGCGTGCACACACACACACACACACACACACACACACACACACACACACACACACACACACACACACACACACACACACACACACACACACACACACACACACACACACACACACACACACATGATTTACTTTCACACGCTGTACATACACACACACACAGCATGGGGCCAACAGTACTGACAGAGTCCCATAGGGAAGGGACCGGACACACACAGAGCAGGATACATACACACACGCTCGCTCGCTCACTCCCTCACACACACACACACACACACACACACACACACACACACAGACACAGACACAGACACAGACACACACACAGACACACAGACACACACACACACACACACACACACACACACACACACACACACACACACACACACACACACACACACACACACACACACACACACACACACACACACACACACAGACACACTCGCCCACTTCCTCACTCAGACCACATGAAGTGTCATCTATGACCATGGATTTTTTTTTTTTCACCGAGTATATATCACCTACAAATACACACACCACACTGCCAAATATTCCCTCAGATCAATTCCCCATGTGGCTATTACATCTGTCTGTATCTGTTGTGTTTATCTGGGGGTGCACCTGATACAAATCAAACACTCCACCATTCCCACACTCCACTGTCATATTCCACAGCCTCTCCCTCTTTTTCCCCACGATTCTCTCTCTCTCGCTCTACCTCTCTCTAAGGTGGCAGGCAGCCTAGCGGTTAGAGCATTGGGCCAGTAAGGGAAAGGTTGCTGGTTTGAATACCTGAGCTGACAAGGTGAAAAATCTGCCGATGTGCCCTTGAGCAAGGCACGTAATCCTAATTTTCCCCAAGGGAGCTGTAATACTATGGCTGACCGTATAAAAAAACACATTTCACTGCATCTATCTGGTGTATTTGACCATAAAACATGTTTTATTTCCTTTTTTCTGTGTGTGGCTCCTGGAATGCCAATGACATCATCAAAGGATCCATCACCCAGGTGTCTCATTGGAGAGAGTCAGAGTGTTGGAGTATCGGCAGAGCTCCATACCTGGAACAGAGAACGCCAAGGCAACACCCCACTTTTATCTCACGCCACGGCAACCGCCACAGCAACCACCACGGCAACCGCCCAGGCAACACAAACCAGAATGCAGCATATCTTTATCGCCATCACCACGGAAACCAACCAGACCCTGGCCAGGGCTAGTCTGGGTTAGTCTGTGATTGGGCATGTTCACTATTATTATTATTATTATGAGTAGTAGTTTATTACATATGTGTAAGATCTATATTACTTTCGATATTACGGCTAAAATATATATATATATATTTTTGTAAGTCAAACGGCTATTTCCTGTGAAGCAAAGCGCCACGCCCAGTTTTTATCCACACCATTTCCCCACTGAAACATCTGCATCCAATAAACATGTCTTGGTGTGTGTTCTTCCCTAACATATGTAGGGAGTGAGAGAATCTGTTTCCGGAATCTGGGCTCTGCCTCTTGTGGTGTGAAGGAGAGAGAGCGAAAGAGAGAGAAAGATGCTTGAATACATTAGGTGGAGGACGAGGCGAAAACGGTGTGTTACCATGACAAAGAGATGCCCCCAGCCACGGCAGCGCTCCACTCGCACAAATTGAGCGAGAATATTCCCAGGCATGCTCCCACTCTCTGCCAAGGCGTACGAGGTTCTGAACGTCCCTGGAACATTCTCCTTAGAGGGAAGAAAGGGGGCCGGAAATATCAGGAATCATCAATAAAGGAATGAAAAAGGTAAGAAGGTGTTAAGGGAGAGAGGGAAGGGAAAATGAGGAAAACAATCGGTTTCTAATCTGGTGTTTATAATAAACTAAATTGTTGCTGCTGCTCTGGGCGACACCCCTCCTCCCACCCATCCCACGCTACACTATATCTACAAATTGTCGTGCTGTAAATGGGCATTTTGTTTTTTCACACCATAACTGTCAACCTTATCAACCATATCACAAGTCAGCACCCCCCCTTTCTCTCCACAAAGGCTTCACTGACAGGCCCCCAGACACTATACTTCAGGTGAGAAAAAGAGAGAGGGGAGGCAGGAGTTAACCTAGCAACCAGAGCACCAAAAGCGGTGGTGCTTTGAAAGCTAAATAAATTAGGAAGGATGGAATGAGAGTAACTGAGCAGCAGGAGGAGAGGAGGGAGTGGGATTGACCCCTAAAGGCATGACCTTGACTACACATCCACCATTAGAAACATCCTCTTCTACCCATAATGCCCTCTAATGAACTCACTTTGGATCAAAGAGACAGAGGTGAAGGGAGGAGGATCAGAGGAGGGGGGGTAGTAGTGGGGGTGTATATGGTGGTGGGTGTGCAGGAAGGGGACAGCGTAGGAGGTGACATAGCCTCAAGCTCAGTAATAGCTGGTCTCTATGTCCCGCGATCTGTGTGTTTATTTAACTACTGGTCCAGGACCAGTTTTGTAGCTTCGTGCCAAATAGACAGATAAGGATTGGAACAGCTAGAATTAATATTAGATCTGTTGAGAAACAGACTAAGAACCTGTTCTGATGCACATACAGACATACTGACAGACATACCGACAGACATACCGACAGACATACCGACAGACAGACAGACAGACAGACATACCGACAGACATACCGACAGACATACCGACAGACATACCGACAGACAGACAGACATACCGACAGACATACCGACAGACATACCGACAGACATACCGACAGACAGACAGACATACCGACAGACATACCGACAGACATACCGACAGACATACAGACAGACAGACAGACAGACAGACAGACAGACAGACAGACAGACAGACAGACAGACAGACAGACAGACAGACAGACAGACAGACAGACAGACAGACAGACAGACAGACAGACAGACAGACAGACAGACAGACAGACAGACAGAGGGGACGCCTAAGAGAAAACACACACAGTAGACAAAAAGAAAGACTGACATGAAAATGATTCGCAGGGGAATCCTAGGGTACAGTACACACACACACACACACACACACACACACACACACACACACACACACACACACACACACACACACACACACACACACACACACACACACACACACACACACACACACACACACACACACACACACACACACACAGCCTGCTGTTCAGCCGTAAAGTAGAGTACAGTTGATGATTCACACAGCATGTCGAAGCCAAACTGGTGAGTGTGTGTGATTGTATCTACAGGGAAACACCAGGCTTTTCCATTGCCCCCAATTACTGAGCCAGAGAGCTGAAGTCAGCAGCTGCAGTTTCACACAATCACCCAGTCTGGGAGGAAATCATCTCCATCCAGGCTCAGCCTATAGCCGGCCGATGTAAGGGCTTTGAGAAAAGCCACTTAAACTATCATATCCGGGAGAGGAGAAAAATGACTTGATCCAGCTATTCAGAGAAAAGAGGGAATATCAAACTCTAACTTCCGTGAGAGCATGTTATATTCTAGAATTCTATTCTATCATTTCAGAGATCAAAATGATTATTTTACCATTTTTACAGTGAGCAGGACTCAGATCACAGAAGTGTGTGTGTGTGTGTGTGTGTGTGTGTGTGTGTGTGTGTGTGTGTGTGTGTGTGTGTGTGTGTGTGTGTGTGTGTGTGTGTGTGTGTGTGTGTGTGTGTGTGTGTGTGTGTGTGTGTGTGTGTGTGTGTGTGTGTGTGCATGTGGATGTATTTAACTATACTTGCGGGGACCAGGAGTCTCCACAAGAATAGTAAACAAACAAACATTTGACTAACCGGGGACATTTTGTTGGTCCCCACAAGGTCAAATGCTACTTCTAGGGGGTTTAGGGTTAAGGTTAGAATTAGTGTTAGGGTTAGAATTAGGTTTAGGGTTAGGAGCTAGGGTTAGTTTTATGGTTAAGGTTACGTGCTATGGTTAGGTTTAGGGTCAGGGTTAGGTTTTTGGGTTAAGGTTAGGGTTAGGGTACGGGTTAGGGTTAAGGTTAGGGGTTAAGGAAAATAGGACTTTGAATGGGACTAAATTGTATGTCCCCACAAGGTGAGCTGCGCAAGACTGTGTGTGTGTGTGTGCGTGCTGGTGTGCATGTGCCTGTGTACATCAAATCAAATCAAATCTTATTTGCCACATTCACATGGTTAGTAGATGTTCATGCGAGTGTAGTGAAATACATACATGCGCACATGCGTATGTGCATGCGTGCAGGTGTGTGTAGTGCAGCCAGGTCAGTCCAGCACTGTCTGTAATGCAGTTATACATCACAACCCAGTTCCAGCAAGCTGCTGTGTCAAAAAGCCTGCCTTCACCCCACCCATTTCTCATAGTTACCTCCCCTAACCAAATTACCCCCATCTCTCCCCTGTCCTCCCTAGCCTACCGCTGTTCCCCTGCCTGCTCCCACACACACTGATAACAGCCTTAGAAATATCCGGTGAGCACAACAAAGATACACACAAGCTCCTGCAGTGATGTACACTAAGATACACAGTATTTATGGTTCATAAGGTCAAATATAGAGACCGTCAATATACAGGTACTTACTGTAAGCCACATCACTCCCTTTTGTTCAACAGTGAATTACAGTCGCTAGTGACAGTCTACACACCCCTTGCATAGTCTTCACATTTTATTTGTTGGGGTCCTCCCACGACGACTCGGGAAAGCATGTGGTTTATGAGGCTACAGATGAAGTAAGTTATGATGAACTTCACAGGGTGATGCGCTTGATGCTCCTTTCCAATAAATATCGAGGGTCTTATTCTGTTGACATGATGATCGATGCTCGGCTGCCATTTGACAAAGACAAATAATATCGCCCTCATCCATAATAATCTCATAATGTAGGTAGCCTACCCGCACTGTATCTGCGAGCTGTTGGCTAGAGAGCATGTTCCAAGACCAGAATGGGCACACTTGCTCAATAACACAACAGTTTTATCTGACGATACCATCAGTAGAGTTGAAAACGCAATTGAATCCCATTGTATTTTTTTCCCATTCGGTAATGTATATGGCCTGCCAGTTGCCTGCTGGAGGTCATTTTTCAGGGCTCTGGCAGTGCACCTCCTTGCACAAAGGCGGAGGTAGCGGTCCTGCTGCTGGGTTGTTGCCCTCCTACGGCCTCCTCCACGTCTCCTGATGTACTGGCCTGTCTCCTGGTAGCGCCTCCATGCTCTGGACACTACGCTGACAGACACAGCAAACCTTTTTGCCACAGCTCGCATTGATGTGCCATCCTGGATGAACTGCACTACCTGAGCCACTTGTGTGGGTTGTAGACTCCGTCTCATGCTACCACTAGAGTGAAAGCACCGCCAGCATTCAAAAGTGACCAAAACATCAGCCAGGAAGCATAGGAACTGAGAAGTGGTCTGTGGTCACCACCTGCAGAACCATTCCTTTATTGGGGGTGTCTTGCTAATTGCCTATAATTTCCACCTTTTGTCTATTCCATTTGCACAACAGCATGTGAAATTTATTGTCAATCAGTGTTGCTTCCTAAGTGGACAGTTTGATTTCACAGAAGTGTGATTGACTTGGAGTTACATTGTGTTGTTTAAGTGGTCCCTTTATTTTTTTGAGCAGTGTATATTGTCCTGCTAATAGCCCATCCTAGAAACGTTGCAGAATTCACAGCCTGCTACGCTTGTGAAAAACAACGATGTGAAGACAAACGCAATCAAGACATTTTTTTTTTAACTTAAATTTTTTTTAATTTATAAAAATGTACTTACTTTCTTTCACTTAGAATATGCGGAATAGGTTGTGTAGATCTGTAGGACTTTTAAAAAAGTAATCTCTTTTTAGATTGAATCTTAAAGCAGCAAAATCTGAAGACTGTGCAAGGTGTGTGTAGACTTTCTCTCTGTCCATCTATTTCTCTGTCCAGCAGTCTGCCTGCCTGTCTGTTTGTTCTCCTCTCTCTTATACACACAATAGGTTGCATATACAATGGGTCTCATAAGTATTAACCCCCCCCACACAGACAGTTTGTTGCGTTACGAAGTGGGATTTAAATCGATGTAATTGTGATTATTTTGTCATTGATCTACACAAAATACTCAGAAGTGAAAATACAATTATGTATTTTTTTATGATTAAGAAAAATTTAATATCTAAAATATAGTTGTTGCTTAAGTATTCACACACCCTTTTTTAGGCAAGCCTAAATTAGTTCACAAGCAAAATGTGGCTTAACAAATCACATAATAAGTTACATGGACTCATAGGTGTTGACATGATTTTTGAGTGACTACCCCTTTTTCTGTCTCCCATACATACAACGTCTGTAAGGTCCCTCAGTCAAGTATTGCATTTCAAGCACAGATTCAACTGCAAAGACCTGGGAGCATTTCAAAAGCCTCATAGAGAAGGACAGTGTTTGGTAGATGGGTAACAATAAAAATCAGATGTATAATCTCTTTAAGCATGGCCAAGTTAATAATTATGCAGTGGATGATGTATTAAACCACCCAGACACATCAAAGATACAGTCTTCCTTCTGAACTGAGCTGACTGGCAGGAAGGAAAGTGCTCAGGGATGTCACCATGAGGCCATCGGTGATTATAAAACAGCTACAGAGTTCATTGTCTGTGATGGGAGAAAACTGAGGATGGATCAACAGCATTTTCTACCTGAACCTCAGCAACCTGAGCCACGGTGTCACGCCCTGACCTTAGAGAGCCTTTTTATGTCTCTATTTGGTATAGTCAGGGTGTGATTTGGGGTGGGCATTCTATGTTTTTGTTTTCTATGATTTTGTATTTCTATGTTTTGGCCGGGTATGGTTCTCAATCAGGGACAGCTGTCTATCGTTGTCTCTGATTGGGAACCATACTTAGGTAGTCCTTTTCCCTCCTTTCAGTGTGGGAAGTTGACTTTGTTTGTAGCACATAGCCCTTAAGCTTCACGGTTGTTTTGTATTGTTTATTGTTTTTGTCGGCGTCATCCTAAATAAAAGGAATATCTAAGCTCACCACGCTGCGCTTTGGTCCACTTCTTTTGACGGCCGTGACACACGGCCTGTTCACCCCGCTTCCATCTAGAAGGCGGAGAGTACAGGTGCATCAAAGCTGGGGCCGAGAGACTGAAAAACAGACTATTAAATAGTCACCGCTAGCCGGCCTCCACCCAGTACCCTGCCCTGAACTTATTCGGTATTACTAGCTGGCTACCACGGGTACTCTACCCTGCAACTTAGAGACTTCTACCCTATGTACATACATTTGTACATACTGTTTTACCCACTTCCTATGTACAGTGCATTCGGAAAGTATTCAGAGCATTTTACTTTTTCCACATTTTGTTACGTTTAAAAAAAACAGAAATATCACATTCACATAAGTATTCAGACCCTTTACGCAATACTTTGTTGAAGCACATTTTGCAGCGATTACAGCCTCGAGTCTTCTTGGGTATGACGCTACATGCTTGGCACACCTGTATTTGGGGAGTTTCTTTCATTCTTCTCTGCAGATCCTCTCAAGCTCTGTCAGGTTGGATGGGGAGTATCGCTGCACTGCTATTTTCAGGTCTCTTCAGAGATGTTCGATCAGATTCAAGTCTGGGCTCTGGCTGGGCTACACAAGTGCATTCAGAGACTTGTCCCTAAGCCACTCCTGCGTTGTCTTGGCTGTGTGCTTAGGGTCGATGTCCTGTTGGAAGGTGAACTTTCACCCTAGTATGAGGTCTTGAGTGCTCTGGAGCAGGTTTTCATCAAGGAACTCTCTGTACTTTGCTCCGTTCATCTTTCCCTCGATCCTGACTAGTCTCCCAGTCCCTTCCACTGGAAAAAATACTCACAGCATGATGTTGCCACCACCATGCTTCACCGTAGGGATGGTGCCAGGTTTCTTCCAGATGAGACGCTTGGCATTCAGGCCAAAGAGTTCAATCTTGGTTTCATCAGACCAGACAATCTTGTTTCTCATGGGCTGAGAGTCCTTTAGGTGCCTTTTGGCAAACTCCAAGCAGGCTGTCATGTGCCTTTTACTGAGGAGTGGCTTCCGTCTGGCCAATCTACCATAAAGGCCTGATTGGTGTAGTGCTGCATACACGGTTGTCCTTCTGGAAGGTTCTCTCATCTCCACAGAGGAAATGTGGAGCTCTGTCAGAGTGACCATCGGGTTCTTGGTCACCTCCCTGACCAAGGCCCTTCAACCCCGATTGCTCAGTTTGGCCCGGCGGACAGCTCATTTAAGAATGATGGAAGCCACTGTGTTCTTGGGGACCGTCAATGCTGCAAAATAATGTTGGTACCCTTCCCCAGATCTGTGCCAAGACAATTCTGTCTCGGAGCTCTACGGACATTTCCTTCGACCTCATAGCTTGGTTTTTGCTCTGACATGCACTGTCAACTGTAGGACCTTATATAGACAGGTGTGTGCCTTTCCAAATCATGTCATTTCAATTGAATTTACCACAGGTGGAATCATCTCAAGGATTATCAATGGAAACAGGATGCACCTGAGCTCAATTTCGAGTCTAATAGCAAAGGATCTGAATTCTAAAAACATGTTTGCATTTTGAGATTATAGGGTATTGTGTGTAGATCGATTAGGAACATTTTATATTTAATCCATTTTAGAATAAGGCCTTAACGTAAGAAAATGTGGAAAAGGGGAAGGGGTCTGAATACTTTTTGAATGCACTGTATATACTGTATTCTAGTCAAGGCTCATCCTATAAACTACTGCTGTACACAACTTTCCTATTAATATATAGAGAATTTTTCTTCCACTTTGACATTACAGAGTATTTTGTGTCGATCTTTGATAAAAAAATTACAATTAAATCGATTTGAATCCCACTTTGTAACCCAATAAAATGTAATGAAATACAAAGGGGGTGAACACATATCATAGGCACTGTAACGGCAAGCAGGCAGGCAGGCAGCAACAGCTTGTGTCTCAGCTGGGTCTTTGACCTCTGTGCTGTATTGCACTGTCAGAGAGTTGGATGAAGAGATGGAGAGAAAGAGAGAGTCTCAACAAAAGAGCAGGGATGGCTAGGCAACACGACAGAATGACCTGAGACAGCTTCTGTCACTCAAAACCATGACTACAGGCCACACCCACCGGGGAGAAGTCAACATTGGTGAGAGAGTTAGGGAGGGAGGTGGAGAGAAAGAGAGACTATTGAGTGGAAGAAAGAGACGGAGAAAGTGTTGATTGGAAAAGAGAGAAGTAAATGGATAGAAAAAGGTATACTGTATAGGTAGGTAGACACGCAGAGGAAAAGTGAATAAGGTTTTTGCCAAGAGTGCTCCCCCCCCCAGGCAGAGTTAGAGAGATAGAGGGAGGCGGATACTAACTCTGTGCTTTCACACAGGAGCAAAAATACTTCAGGAAAGTCCTGTCACATTGCATTGGCATCAAAGTCAACATACAAAACCGCTGCTGCTAGCTATTGCCTCCAAGCTGCTGCCACAGGGAGGGGAGAGGAGGGGGAAACAAACTCTACCGACACTGTTTTAATATCTACTGTAACATGGCCTCTGTCCCACCACCCCTTTCTGTCTCAATGCAGTGGCCTTGCCCTACACTCAGTCCAGTTCCCCTGGTCAGAGCAGGACAGTGTTAGAGGATTACAGGGACACCACAGAGCTAGTGGAGCCTCTAAAGGGGGTAGAGAGAGGATTAGAGATTAACTATGGCGATAACAAAACAGGCTGACAATAAGTCCCCTTCTCCCCAGTGTGTCACACAGAAAGGATTAGAAAAGGAGAAATCATTTCTCTTTGTGTTGCAGAGCAATATTTTCAGACCACATCGTCCAAAAAAAAATCAATGTGCGTGAGTGTGGGTGGTGTGTGTACTCTATAGATCTACAGTTTCTGGGGGGGGGGGGTAACAAGAGTCATAATACCACTTGGTGTATTGATCTTGTAGACGCAAGGACAATGTCTCCACCTCTCTCCCTTTCGCCATCTCTCCCTCTTCTTTCCCTTTATTCTCCCTCCACTTCCCCTCTCTCAGACGTCCTGTTTCCACGAGCAGTAAGAGGAGCTGGCGAAGCATACACTCTGTCCTGCGCTCTGATGACGTCACACACACACCCACACACACACACACACACTCAGGAGCTGACCTGACACATCGCACTGTGAGCCACATCGGCACAGTGGGGTTATCGGGGACAGCACACATGCAATATAGACATATAAACACACACACGAACACGACAGCATCGATTTCTATCCCGTCATCTAAACTCACTCTAAAATTGTATTTCTAGCCATTTCTTTCTCTCCTCTTGCTACTGTACAGCAGATGAAGGCCTACCACTGTGACCGATGATAAGGTGCTAATGGCCTGGCCTTGAGTCAAGGTGTGAGTGTAACAGTGATGCCTCAATGGTATTTTACCCAGACATGGATTCATACAAGGTACTAATGGCAAGGTCATTTTACAGCAACGCCACAATGTAAAGTAGCTCCGAAAGGGGATTATGATACTTGCTGTGTCGTTGCCAAGTCATTTCTAAAGCTCCCTCGTACTGTACAGTTCGACAGGCTATCAATCACAAACATCTAAGTATCAGATGAATTGTCTTGTTTTTTGTCTTTCAGACAGCAGCCACATGGAATTCGCTCGTATGCATCATCATCGAGAGACAGGCCTCCTCCCTGCAAATACAAAGATCCCCAAAATAACACATTTGGAAGAGCCCTAATCCAATTCAAACGGATATATTTGAAACCCCAAAAATTGGGCCACATACTACGGAGGACGAAGGTGTGGGTCAAATCAAATGTATTTCCAAAGCCCTTTTTACATGTACACAAACCCAGCCTAAAACCACAGAGAGCAAGCAATGCAGATGTAGAAGCACGGTGGCTAGACAAAACTCCCTAGCAAGACAGGAACCTAGGTAGAAACCTAGAGAGGAACCAGGCTCTGAGGGGTGGCCAGTAGGATGTGTGTAATAGAGTGTGATGTCTGGTACTTCAATGCCTGGCTGCATCCGAAGCTGAGCTCCTCCTCACTCAGACAGAGCGATAGACTGACAGAAAAGACCAGACGGATACACAGACAGCAAACTCCCAGGAAACAGATACCCAAAACATTCAACCAACTAAAGGGAACAACAAATAGGACACATTTTACAAAATATACACATACTTTCAAATGCACTTCCACCATCCCTATTTAGTGAGACCGGAAAGGAGAAGGATCTAACGATACTCCCCGGAAAATATACACTTGCCCTGTGCTAAAGGGACTATTGGTCCACCCCAGTGCTCTTCAGCTTGAGGGAGCCTTCCTAGATAGGGGCCAATAAGGGTTTATGTCTGTCATACTACCAGAGTTATACAAGCATTACTTTCTAACTGTGTTATGAGCAGGTGTTGCCAGTAATGTTGTTGTTGTTATTGTTGAGGCTCTGGTTGGGTACATAGAGGTTCCCTCCTTCTTTATTCTGCTCTTTCCCTGCCTCTCTCCCTCCCTTCTCTTATGTATTCTGTTTGTGAAGATTACAAACACACCTCTACACAAAGGGCTCTGGGAAAACTCCACACTACAGAGGGTTTTGCGAGTACAAAGACACCTGTCCCTCAGCTCTGAGGTAAAGCAGCTACCACCTCGTTCACAGGAGAGACGGTGCTGGTGGGAACAGACAGACAGACAGACAGACAGACAGACAGACAGACAGACAGACAGACAGACAGACAGACAGACAGACAGACAGACAGACAGACAGACAGACAGACAGACAGACAGACAGACAGACAGACAGGAGGCTTGTTAAGAGGATGTTTCTTCCTGTTCTAGTGCTGGTCTAGAAAACGCTGTCCTCTCCTTCTGCCTTTCTGCCCGTCTGTCGGAAAATGCTGATGTCGCTAGCATCAATTAGCTACGTGGCCCCATGGCCTGAGGACTGATGGATTGATTGACTGCCTAGCTGACTGTTGCTTATACAGCTTCCAAGGAAATGTGCCTGAATGTATTAAAACAAATTGATCAGGTGTTTTTGTGACACCTCAGCAAGATTCTGTGCTCATTGAGACATGTTAAAAACTGTTCTTCTTGTGGCCTTTATGATGGCACATATACATTCCATTGTTCCATGTCCAGATCACATCACTGTCCTCATTGTGACATCACAGATACATTTTCTTTGGGGAACCCTATTCCACACGCTCAGCAGTTTTTGAATGGAAGAGAGAGAGAGAGAGTGATAGGGAGAAGACGGGATCACATAGAGACAGCGAGAGAGAGAGAGAGAGAGAGCGAGAGAGAGAGCAAGAGTGAGATAGAGGGAGAGAGGGAGAAAAAGAGAGAGAGTGTATATTGTTGTTATTTTGGGATTTAATTTTGTATTATTATTTACTACCATTTTATATTATTATTTGTTATTGTTTATAAGAGAGAGAGAGAGAGAGAGAGAGAGAGAGAGAGAGAGAGAGAGAGAGAGAGAGAGAGAGAGAGAGAGAGAGAGAGAGAGAGAGAGAGAGAGAGAGAGAGAGAGAGAGAGAGAGAGAGAGATCCACAAAGAATTTGAAAACAAATCCAATTTTGATAAACTCCCATATCTACTGGGAGAAATTCCACAGTGTGCCATCACAGCAGCAAGATTTGTGACCTGTTGCCACAAGAAAAGGGCAACCAGTGAAGAACAAACACCATTGTAAATACAACCCATATTTATGCTTATTTATTTTAACTTGTGTGCTTTAACCATTTGTACATTGTTACAACACTGTATATATATAATATAACATTTGTAATGTCTTTATTGTTTTGAAACTTCTGTATGTGTAATGTTTACTGTTAATTTGTATTGTTTATTTCACTTTTGTATAATATCTACCTCACTTGCTTTGGCAATGTTAACACATGTTTCCCATGCCAATAAAGCCCCTTGAATTGAATTGAATTGAATTGATAGAGAGACAGAGATAGAGAGACAGAGACAGAGACAGAGACAGAGAGACAGAGACAGAGACAGAGACAGACAGACAGACAGACAGACAGACAGACAGACAGACAGACAGACAGACAGACAGACAGACAGACAGACAGACAGACAGACAGACAGACAGGAGGCTTGTTAAGAGGATGTTTCTTCCTGTTCTAGTGCTGGTCTAGAAAACGCTGTCCTCTCCTTCTGCCTTTCTGCCCGTCTGTCGGAAAATGCTGATGTCGCTAGCATCAATTAGCTACGTGGCCCCATGGCCTGAGGACTGATGGATTGATTGACTGCCTAGCTGACTGTTGCTTATACAGCTTCCAAGGAAATGTGCCTGAATGTATTAAAACAAATTGATCAGGTGTTTTTGTGACACCTCAGCAAGATTCTGTGCTCATTGTGACATGTTAAAAACTGTTCTTCTTGTGGCCTTTATGATGGCACATATACATTCCATTGTTCCATGTCCAGATCACATCAAAGGGCAACCAGTGAAGAACAAACACCATTGTAAATACAACCCATATTTATGCTTATTTATTTTAACTTGTGTGCTTTAACCATTTGTACATTGTTACAACACTGTATATATATAATATAACATTTGTAATGTCTTTATTGTTTTGAAACTTCTGTATGTGTAATGTTTACTGTTAATTTGTATTGTTTATTTCACTTTTGTATAATATCTACCTCACTTGCTTTGGCAATGTTAACACATGTTTCCCATGCCAATAAAGCCCCTTGAATTGAATTGAATTGAATTGATAGAGAGACAGAGATAGAGAGACAGAGACAGAGACAGAGACAGAGAGACAGAGAGACAGAGACAGAGACAGAGACAGACAGACAGACAGACAGACAGACAGACAGACAGACAGACAGACAGACAGACAGACAGACAGACAGACAGACAGACAGACAGACAGACAGACAGACAGACAGACAGACAGACAGACATGTATGTGGGTTGGCAGCACACTGCATTGCTGCCTGCCATAAAATGGGGGACAATGTCAGACAGACCAACCTGCACATGTCATCTATGCCATTGTTATTGTCCATTGTAGGGTACCCTTGATTATTGTTGTTACTGATTGTCCTGTTGACAATCTAGATTATTATTATATTAATATTGTAAATGAATCACTTCATTTCGCTTTAGCTATATGTACATTATTACGTCATGCGAAAGAGAGAAAGAGAGAAAGAGAGAGATAGGTTAATAGGGAAATAGGTTAAGTCCAGTAAGTGAAGTGAGAGGCAGGCAGTAATCACAGCTGTGTTAAAAGTCTGCTGTGTGCTCTGAGCTGGTTACCGTAGCAGTGGCGTACCTCTGTGAGAGCGTCCCTACCGGCTGGCTGCATGATATTAGCCCTAGATTTAGTAATTGTGTGTTTGAGTGGGGTACGCTGCAGGATGGAATCTGCAATCAGAGTCTCTCTCTCTTTCTCGCTAATTCGTATCCAGCCAGCCTCAGCGCTCCTGCACCCTACTCTCCCTGCAGCCCCTGCGGCCCCTCCTCTCTCCACCACTCAGGGACGACCGGGGTCAATAACAGCTGTGGTGATGCGCTGTAATTGATGTCATCATTTCAATTTCAGCTGATTACAGTGAAGAGCTTCTCATCGTCTGACCCTGGCTCAGTGGGTAAATGAAAAACACACTATGGAGAGGCCTATAGAGAGGCCCAAGCCCCCACACCACTTCTTGGCTGGCTGAATGGTTTCCTATGGCTATGTAATTTAGATGTAATGACTGTGTGTGTTACAGGGCTGTCTGGGGTAAATGGCCATGTCATTTTCACTTAGTAGGAGTTTATTATTGTGATCATCAGGCCCCAGCCTCAACACTGCCATGTCTGCCTGATGTGACTGGCTTGGCTGTAAACTGAGATGGTTAAGTCCTCAGCTGACATGTGATACTAGAGCGGGATGGGGAGGACTGTACAGTACGGTAGCTCTGTATAAACTGTAGTGTAGAGTGTCTCTCCTCTGTTACACGGCAACAAGAGTGACCGTGATAGGCACAGCCATCCAGGAGAATGTGTCATCCTACGGAACTAAATGCAGAATACTCCATAGCTAACCATTTAAATATTTATTTCGTTTATTTTACCATAATAGGCAGAGAATCGACCACACACCCACAGCTGATTTGTGAAGGTGCTGGAGGCAAAAGGCAAAGCTGGAGAAACAGGCAAAAAGTCTCTGCACACCTTTATTTTACAAGACAGGTCAAATTAGAACAAACTCTTCTTTAGAATGACGGTCTGGCAGATTGTATTTATAGACATATAAAGGCATAGTATTTAACTGGTAAGAATGGTGAGAAAACACTGTGAATGAACGTGTAACCCCAACTTTTAGAGCATCGAAGAATAACATTACAAAAAGCTAAAAGCTATTGTTTGGGACCTTGGCAAATCCGATCGGATCTAGAACCATCCATTTGGAACACCTGTAAATGCCTTTAGCTTTTGCGTTTGTTTCTGAATCCCGAGGCGGTTACAAAATAGTATTTTCAACGCAAATACCAAAATAACATGAGCATCTGGCAGCTCATGCTGTGCACTAATAACACACATACTCACACACCTACACACACACACACACACACACACAGACAGACACAACCTCAGAATCTACGGGCTACGAAACGCAACACCTGTGTCTAACATCGTTATGTTATAAACAACCCACTGTGCTGCTTCTAACATAACAGTTCATCCGCCATAGAAAGGAGACGGAGAGCAACACCCTTCACCTACAACCCCACTTGTGTGAGCGACTCTTAACTAGGGAATAGAACAGGGCTAAAACAAGAGAAGACAGCCTGCTAAAGGAGCCATGTGGACCTATTGGACACCCTGCCTGTCTCGGTCTCTTTCTCTGTCTCATTCTCTGCCTCTTTCTCTTTCTTCGTCTCTTTCTCTGTCTCTCTCTCTATCTCTCTCTCTCTCTCTCTCTCTGAGTGAGGGATGTAATCTGGGTCTGAATCTGTGGGTGTCGAGAAACAAAAGCAGTCTGCCTCTCCTCTCCTCCCTGGCACTTTTAATAGCATCATTAGGAGAGCCATCCCCCTGTCTCTACCGCTAGTGGCCAAGGGAAAGGGTGGGGGGGGGGGGGGGTAAGGAGCGAGAAACAGAGGTGGAAGATGGAGAGAGAACAAGAGAGGGAAGGGGAAGAGAGAGATGGGGGGCACGAGGGGGAGACAGAAAGAGAGAGAGAGATTTAAAAAAAGAGCAGGGGCGTCTAGGCAACATGACAGGTTTAACCCGAGACAGCGCCTGTCACTCATAACCATGACTACAGGCGAGGGAGAGAAAAGATTAAAGAGAGAGGGAAACACTCTCTGATCACCATACATTTCTCAACTCAGAATTTTGGAATTTAGTTGAAATTCGAATTGAATTGGCCACACCCCACAGGATATAGAATTTGAGTTTGAGTGACAGGAAGTAGAATTTAATTCAGTGCAATTCAGAGAAATCCCACTCAGTCACAGAACATGAGTTTTATTGAATCTGACAGGTTACACTTCCAGATACCAAAGGATATACGTCTCTCAAAGGATATATATCTCTGGAAACCTTAGTCAAAGACATAAGAGTATGAAGATAGGCTTAAAACTGCGTCTCCAATAGAAATCCCAGATCAAACTTGTAGGTGATGTCATGGCGACGTTGGCTAACTAAGCGCATTCACAGAAATACGTAATCGGGTCTAATGGTCGTCTCGCGCCGAACTCCACATGAGCAGGCGTCAACCATTTAATTTGTTGGGCTTCTTTTTGAGGGCCTCAGGCATCTTGAGGAACAACTTGAAGGTTAAACTAATGCACGCTGGGAAATGTAGTATTTTCCCCATATTGAACAGAATTGAAGTGATTAAGGAAATATAATAACTAAGAATTAGAGGTCGACCGATTATGATTTTTCAACGCCGATACCGATACCGATTATTATTATTATTATTTGCAATAATGACAATTACAACAAAACTGACGGAACAATGAACACTTTTATTTGAACTTAATATAATACATAAATAAAATCTATTTAGTCAGGGCCTCCCGGGTGGCGCAGTGGTCTAGGGCACTGCATCGCAGTGCTAGCTGCGCCACCAGAGTCTCTGGGTTCGCGACCGGGGGGTCCATGGGGCGACGCACAATTGGCCTAGCGTCGCCCGGGTTAGGGAGGGTTTGGCCGGTAGGGATATCCTTGTCTCATCGCGCTCCAGCGACTCCTGTGGCGGGCCGGGCGCAGTGCGCGCTAACCAAGGGGGCCAGGTGCACGGTGTTTCCTCCGGCACATTGGTGCGGCTGGCTTCCGGGTTGGAGGCGCGCTGTGTTAAGAAGCAGTGCGGCTTGGTTGAGTTGTGCTTCGGAGGACGCACGGCTTTCGACCTTCGTCTCTCCCGAGCCCGTACGGGAGTTGTAGCGATGAGACAAGATTGTAATTACTAGCGATTGGATACCACGAAAATTGGGGAGAAAAGGGGATAAAAAATAATTTAAAAAAAGCTATTTAGTCTTAAATAAATAACGAAACATGCTCAATTTGGTTTAAATAATGCAAAAACACAGAGTTGGTGAAGAAAGTAAAAGTGCAATATGTGCCATGTAAAAAAGCTATCGTTTAAGTTCCTCGCTCAGAACTTGAGAACATATGAAAGCTGGTGGTTCAATATCCCAGTTCTTCAATATTCCCAGTTAAAAAGTTTAGGTTGTAGTAGGAATTAGGAATTATGACACGTCGACTATTTCTCTCTATACCATTTGTATTTCATATAAAGTTGAAGTTGGAAGTTTACATACACCTTAGCCAAATACATTTAAACTCAGTTTTTCACAATTCCTGACATTTAATCCCAGTAACAAATCCCTGTCTTAGGTCAGTTAGGATAACTACTTTATTTAAGAATGTGAAATGTCAGAATAATAGTAGAGAGAATGATTTATTTCAGCTTTTATTTCTTTCATCACATTCCCAGTGGGTCAGAAGTTTACATACACTCAATTAGTATTTGGTAGCATCGCCTTTAAATTGGTTAACCTCACTAGGGTAGGGGGCACTATTTTCACCTCCGGATGAAAAGCGTGCCCAAAGTAAACTGCCTGTTTCTCAGTCCCAGAAGCTAGGATATACATATAATTGGTAGATTTGGATAGAAAACACTCTAAAGTTTCCAAAACTGTTAAAATAATGTCTGTGAGTATAGCATAACTGATATGGCAGGCGAACCTGAGAAAAATCCATCCAGGAAGTGGGATTTTTTTATGTTTGTAGTTTTCCATTGACTGCCTATACAGATTCCAATGACTTAGGACTCAAATTGCACTTCCTATGGCTTCCACTAGATGTCAACAGTCTTTAGAAATTGTTTCAGGCTTGTATTCTGAACAATGAGGGAGTAAGACCAATCTGAATGAGTGGTCTGGGAAAGTCCCCAGAGCTGTTTTCTGCGAGCGACCGAGAGCGCACCTTTCTTGTTTCCCTTTTATATTGACAAAGCTATTGTCCGGTTGAAATATTATTGATTATTATGACTAAAAACAACCTGAGGATTGATTATAAACATCGTTTGACATGTTTCTATGAACTTTGCTGATACTTTTCGGATTTTTCGTCTGCCTGTTGAGACTGCCTTTGAGCCTGTGTATTACTGAACAAAACGCGCCAACAAAACAGCGGTTTTTGGATATAAAAAGGGACTTTATTGAACAAAACAAACATTTATTGTGAAACTGGGAGTCTTGTGAGTGCAACCATATGAAGATCATCAAAGGTAAGTGATTCATTTTATCGCTGTTTCTGACTTTTGTAACTCCTCTACTTGGCTAGTAACTGTTTGTAATGATTTGTCTGCTGGGCGCTGTTCTCAGATGATCGCATGGCATGCTTTCGCCGTAAAGCCTTTTTGAAATCTGACACAGCGGTTGGATTAACAAGAAGTTCATCGTTAAGCCGATGTATAACACTTGTATGTTTTATGAATTTTTATAATGAGTAATTCTGTTTTTGAAATTGGTGCTCTGCAATTTCACTGGATGTTGGCCAGGTGGAACGCTACCGTCCCACGTACACTAGAGAAGTTAACTTGGGTCAAACGTTTCGGGTAGCCTTCCACAAGCTTCCCACAATAAATTGGGTGAATTTTGGACCCATTACTATGGACCCATTACTCCTGACAGACCTGGTGTAACTGAGTCAGGTTTGTTGGCCTCCTTGCTCGCACACGCTTTTTCAGGCCTGCCCACAAATTTTCTATTGGATTGAGGCCAGGGCTTTGTGATGGCCATGCCAATACATTGACTTTGTTGTCCTTAAGGCATTTTGCCACAACTTTGGAAGTATGCTTGGGGTCATTTTCCATTTGGAAGACCCATTTGCGACCAAGGTTTAACTTCCTGACTGATGTCTTGAGATGTTGCTTCAATATATCAACATAATTTCCCTCCCGCATGATGCCATCTATTTTGTGAAGTGACCCAGTCCCTCCTGCAGCAAAGGACCCCCACAACATGATGTTGCCATCCCCCTGCTTCACGGTTGGGATGGTGTTCTTCGGCTTGCAAGCATCCCCCTTTTTATGGTGGTTTTGGAACAGTGGCTTCTTCCTTGCTGAGCGGCCTTTCAGGTTATGTCGATATAGGACTCGTTTTACTGTGGATATAGATACTTTTGTGCCTGTTTCATCCAGCATCTTCACAAAGTCCTTTGCTGTTGTTCTGGGATTGATTTGCACTTTAGGCACCAAAGTACATTCATCTCTAGGAGACAGAACGCGTCTCCTTCCTAAGAGTTATGACTGTTGTGTGGTCCCTTGGTGTTTATACTTGCGTACTATTGTTTGTACAGATGAACGTGGTACCTTCAGGCGTTTGGAAATTGCTCCCAAGGATGAACCAGACTTGTGGAGGTCTTGACTGATTTCTTTAGATTTTCCCATGATGTCAAGCAAAGAGGCACTGAGTTTGAAGGTTTGCCTTGATATACATCCACAGGAACACCTCCAATTGACTCAAATGATGTCAATTAGCCTATCAGAAGCTTCTAAAGCCATGACATAATTTTCTGGAATTTTTCAAGCTGTTTAAAGGCACAGTCAACTGAGTGTATGTAAACTTCTGACCCACTGGAATTGTGATACAGTGAATTATAAGTGAAATAATCTGTATGTAAACAATTGTTGAAAAAATTACTCGTGTCATGCACAAAGTAGATGTCCTAACCGACTTGCCAAAACTGTAGTTTGTTAGCAAGAAATTTGTGGAGTGGTTGAAAAACTAGTTTTAATGACTCCAACCTAAGTGTATGTAAACATCTGACTTCAACAGTACCTTTGACTATTGGATGTTCTAATAGGCCCTTTAGTATTGCCAGCCTAATCTCAGGAGTTGATTGGCTTGAAGTCATAAACAGCGCTGTGAAGCAGCATTGCTAAGAGTTGCTGGCAAACACAGTAAAGTTTGAATGAATGCTTACGAGCCTGCTGCTGCCTACCACCGCTCAGTCAGACTGCTCTATCAAATCATAGACTTAATTATAATATAATAAACACAGAAATACGAGCCGTTGGTCAATAATATGGTCAAATCCGGAAACTACCATTTCGAAAACAAATGTTTATTCTTTCAGTGAAATACGGAACCGTCCCATATTTTATAGAATGGGCGGCAACCGTAAGTCTAAATATTGCTGTTACATTGCACAACCTTCAATGTTATGTCATATTTATGTAAAATTCTGGCAAATTAGTTCGCTGTTGCATGTACCCTAAATCTGCATGCAATGAACGCAAGAGAAGTGGCACAATTTCCCTAGTTAATATTGCCTGCTAACATTAATTTACTTTAACTAAATATGCAGGTTTAAAAATATATACTTCTGTGTATTGATTTTAAGAAAGGCATTGATGTTTATGGTTAGGTACATTCATGCAACGATTGTGCTTTTTCGCGAATGCACTTTTGTTAAATCATCCCCCGTTTGGCAAAGTACGCTGTGATTCGATGATAAATTAACAATTAATTGATTATATGCAATGCAGGACAAGCTAGTTAACCTAGTAATATCATAAACCATGTGTAGTTAACTAGTGATTATGTGAAGATTGATTGTTTTTTATAAGATACATTTAATGTTAGCTAGCAACTTACCTTGGCTCCTTGCTGCACTCGCGTAACAGGTGGTCAGCCTGCCATGCAGTTTCCTCATGGAATGCAATGTAATCGGCCATAATCGGCGTCCAAAAATGCCGATTACCGATTGTTATGAAAACTTGAAATCGCCCCTAATTAATCAGCCATGCCGATTAATCGGTCGACCTCTACTAAGAATATTCACATACAGGTTGTGTTTTCCTCTATCATTAATTGTAGCCCTTTCCACTCACAGACACTGTCATCCCGTGTCATTGACAAGCGCCTTAATAGGAACTTAGGTGCTCTGCTTCACAGCGCTGCATGGGTGTTGACTGACAGCCGTTATAAACTTGAGAACCGAGCGCGACAAGAAGATGCCCCCATCCCTCCAGCGAATGGGGCTACGTTTGCACATTCGTCGCTGCCTGACTGAGGGAAACGTGTTCTGAAAGATGAGTCGTTGAAGATTATAATATACAAATACCACGTTGATGTCATACAAGCAAACCGCACCACCCGTGAGTCCAAATGTGCACTTACCGTTTCCATATTTGAAAACTCATGTTATTTACAGTATCAACATTTATGATCAATATGTTTGATCCACAGTTACAAAGATGACATGCGTTATACCCTGGGTTGTCCTGAACAGAGTGTTTGTCATATTGTGAAGAAAATGAGTCACGGAACACACACTTGAATGCACTCATGTCTCCATTCTATGCGCATCAAAATTACAATCTCTTTGTCTGAAGTGCCGTTTGAAAGCCTAACCCTGTAAGATCATATTTTATAACGTACTGCAGCTAACCATGCTGGCAATAGATTAAGCCTTCAAATGATGGAACGTTTTTAGATTGCGTAAACAACAACAGTTATTGTGTGATGGTGGGGACACAGGGCTGTGTTCCTGTACAAACAACAGTAATTGTGTGATGGTGGGGACACAGGGCTGTGTTCCTGTACAAACAACAGTAATTGTGTGATGGTGGGGACACAGGGCTGTGTTCCTGTATAAACAACAGTAATTGTGTGGTGGTGGGGACACAGGGCTGTGTGATGGTGGGGACACAGGGATGTGTGATGGTGGGGACACAGGGCTGTGTTCCCATACAATAAACTACAAGTGTGCTTGCTTCAGTTCCTCAATGGCAAAGCTAAGAGAGCTAAAACAAAAAGCACCTTATAGTTGAAGGCATTGAAATGATTTAGGAACTGTGCACAGTCTGGAGAGGTGTGTGGCCACTTTGAGACACATGTTAGACCTCTCACTCAAGCCCTTGTAATAGTTTTTGTCTAATCTTGCACATACTCCAAAATGTCAATGAATATTCTTATTGTGTTACTGAATGTATCCAGAGTATTTTCAAATTACGTTATGGACAAATGCTGTGAAACGTACAGTACATGTAAAATGCACATCATATCAACAGGGTAATGTTTGGATTCGGTCTTGTGTCACGTGTCCTCACCTTTGGTCCAATAATTTACCCGTAATCTCCAAACTGTTCTCTTTCAATTGCTACCACGGTTATGCATATGTTTCTTTAATAGTTATTCTGTTTTGATGAATTAAACAAATGATTACGCTCAAATGGCGCTCCTGTGAAGTAGTGACGCGCGACGTACGCCGAGTTTCCTGAGACGAGTCACAAATGAGGGATACAAAGTATGTTGAAAGCAGGTTCTTCCACACAGGTCTGGTTCCTGAGTAAATTAAGCAATCCACATCCCATCATGCTTAGGGTCATGTACTGTATAAGAATGCTGGGCAGGCCCTTATATTTGCTACCATGGCTATGCCCCTATAGGATGACTATGGACCCAGCCACAGGGCACGAGTGGTAACTGAATGGTCTGATGAGCATGGAAACGATTTAAACCATATGCCATGGCACTCTCAGTCACCAGATCTCAAGCCGATGGGAAACCTACGGGAGATTCTGTAGCGGCACCTGAGACAGTTTTCCACCTCCATCAACAAAACATAAAATTATTGAATTTTTCAGGGAAGAATGGTGTCGCGTCCCTCCTTGAAGAATGTATGCCAAGGTGCATTGAAGCTGTTCAGGCTCGTGGTGCCCCCACACCCTATTAAGATGGTGTTATGTTGGTGTTTCCTTCATTTTGGCTGTTACCTGTATATTTATATAGACTACACCTAATATTGAATAGAAGAGGCAATTGAGTTTCATTTCATTTCACTGAATTAAATTATATTCCCTTTGCAGTTTTTCTGGATTGCTTAAGCACAAAAACTGGTCCCTGTAGCACAAAAACCCATAGCCTTACATCATTCCCAAAAACACACACACATTTCCCATAACCGTAAACACTATTCACCTGTTTCCACACATGTTTCAATATTCAAAACTCTTTCGGGCAAAACCTTACACAAAAGTGGCCAAATAAATCATTCATTGCACTATATATTCATTCAGCAAATACATGCTCTCAATATAATTAACTCAAGTCATCACAACCTGTTGACTACTTCAATTCAAATTAAATTCCAATTCAACAATTGATTGAGAATTTGAGGCATTCTCAAATCAATTCTGAATTGAGCTCAACACTTGTTTCACCATGCATGTATCTGCCATATGCTGGAGACAGTGTGTGTGTGTGTGTGTGCGACTTGTGTTTGTGTGTGTGGGTGTAATACATGTCTCTGCTGTCCAGGTGTTCTCCCACCTGTTTCTAAAGGTTAGCAGGGATGATGACAGGTCTGCCATCCACCACCCGTCCATCCCTTTGTCAATCTGTCTTTCTGTCTGTCTGATTGTTAGATTGAGACGTACATTAGAGAAAGGCCTGGGACCCATAGAGATCCCATAAATCATCAGTTCTATATGTGATTTTATGCTCTCTGCCCAGCTTCCAGTTCCAGCCAATGAAGTACTCCCGCACTCCCTCTCCGGGCCTTCCTATTGGGTGAATCCATACCTGTATACCTGTCTGACTATGTTCCCACGGCAACACAATGCCACCCTATCATTTGGCTGCACCCTCTGATTATCTCAAGCCTGGTCCATCTAGAATGTAAGTTTAGATGGCTGTGAGAATCTATGTCTTTATGAAGACTGCTATTTTGTTTAATAGTTTACAGTACAACACATATTTATGTACAGTCCATGTGTTGGGATCAAGCAATCAGTTCAAGTTTATACAGATCTCTTTCTCGCTCTGTTTATCTCTCCTTCTCTCTCTCCCTTTCCCTTTCCCTCCCTCCTCTCTCTCTCCCTTTCCCTCCTCTTTCTCTTCCTCCTCCCCCTATCCCCCTCTCTCTGTCTGTGGTCTGGGCTAGGAGGAGGAGGACAGTGGTGGCAGGAAACAGAAGAACATCAGGAACTGCCTTTCCTCTCTTGTCCTCTGGGCTAACACACTCTACTGTACATTCCACACATCTCTCCCTCTCTCTCTCTCTCTCTCTCTCTCGCTCTCTCTCTCGCTCTCTCTCTCTCTCGATCTTTTGCTCTCTCTCTCTCCCTCTGCTACGGAAAAATCCCCAAACGCACGCACGCACGCACGCACGCACGCACGCACGCACGCACGCACGCACGCACGCACGCACGCACACACACACACACACACACACACACACACACACACACACACACACACACACACACACACACACACACACACACACACACACACACACACACACACACACACACACACACACACACACACACACACACTCTCTCTCTCTCTCTCTCTCTCTCCCTCTCTCTCTCTTTCTCCAGCCCGGCTGTCTTTCTAATGCATACAGGAGAGCAGAGAATGACACACACACACTTCGGAACAGCTTCTGTAGCTTTGACCGAGTATGCTAGGCCAGGGGGAAAGCCATTAGTGGGACGAGGTTTATAAACACACACACACACACACACACACACACACGCATGTATAAAATATTCCAAGAGGCTAGGTTAGGTAAGTTTAGGTTAGGATTTCTGTACTGAAATTCTTCCACTAAAACCAATTCTCTCCCACATGTGGGGGAGTCTGAGGGAGGGGGCATACTACAGTCATGCTGTAATTAAATTTTCCTTTACCCCACCACCACATGACCACCATCTCCAACGCCCTTTTCCCCACTGTGCTGCCTCTCCTCAACTACGCAACAAGACCTCACCAGTTGATCACATACTCTTTCTTCACAAGACACCAATTCACCTCTAAGACCATTCATTTTTCCACACCACCCTTGCTCTCATTCTCCCTCTCTCCCTGTCTCTCTCCTTGTCTCTTGGTTTCTCTACACTCTGCTTTTGCTCCCCTTCTGTCTCTTTTTCTCTCTCCCTGTCTTTTCCTTCAACCCTCTCCTCTCTGCCACTCCCTTCATTCCCATCTCCTCACTCTCCCTTTCTCTCTTTTTCTCTCTCCCTTTCCCTCTCTCTGGATTGTGGCTAGTGGCCAGGCAGTGAGCTGGGGGCAGGCCAGAGCAGAGCGGAGAGGTGGTGTAGGGCCTGCCCCTTGTGCCCATGCTGGCAGTATATTGGCTGGCTACTGGCTGGCTGTCTGGCTGCTGTGTGGCTGCTGGCTGGGTGCCTGCTCTCTCAGCTGGTCAAAGGGTCCCCAGTGTACTCAGCTCTAAACGGCTCCAGTTGTTGGCTGTCGACTAATGAACAATGGTCTAATGAAGGAACATCCTCTCCTCCCTTCTCTTCTTTCCCTCCCTTCTCCTCTTCTTATTCCCTGAGAGGAGGGGTCCTGTCCTCCTCTTCTCCTCCTCTCTTCTCCGCAGGCAGGTCAAACACACATACACAGTCCCACAGAGACCAAAAAATGCAGGTCATCGGGGCCTCCCTCTCCTCCACCCCCCGAGACAAACACACAGACCAAATATCCATGCATGAGATCTCAAACCCATCGCTCAGTCGATTTAGTCTTCAGAATACCTACCTAACATTGCATTGACAACAGAAATACAACTAACTCTTAATCTTTTGATTTGATCATTTCAATAAACACACTCAAGCAAATCACATAGCCTCTTTCAATATATCAAATGACATCTGTAAAACAAACTTCAGACTACTGCGTCACCTCTCTCTGACTTCGACTGAGTGGAAAGTGGAGTCAAGTAGAACACAATTCAGCTACTACACACGTAGGAGCATCAACAAAATAGCAACATGACCCCTCCATGACCTCTGGACCCTGGGGTCAACCAGGAAACATGCTGAGTCACCAGAGAGAAGTCAAGGGGTTACACAGTAGAGTTCTTTCTCTTTCCCCTCTCTCTCTCTCTCTGCGTGTCTGTTTCTGTCTGTCTCTCTCTCTCTCTGTTTCCCTCCCTCTCTCTCTCTCCATCTCTCTCTCTCGCTCTCTCTCTTCCTCTCTCTCTCTCTGTCTCTCTCTCTGTCTACGCACTGGGCGTTCCTATGGAAACTCGGACATGGCTCCTCTCTCTCTCTCGCTCTCTCTCTCTCTCTCGCAGTTGTTGACACATAAGCACGCACAATCTAAAGATTGGGATAGGAATGGCGACTCATAACCTCACACCACAGGCCTTCCGGGCCATCAAATATGAGAGAAACATCCTTACACAGTCCCGAACAGACAAAAACAGATTTGAAAAACAGAAACATCACCAATACAATGCATCCAGTCAAATGAGCTAGATTTCCATAAAGCACAGAGCTCGTTAAAGCGCCACCAATCAGCAATAAGAACCGCCCAGGAAATTCTATACAGCGCAGTAAACTTGAGCGGGACGAATGTCAAACACAGTACAGAACTGAAACAGTGCTAAGAGACAGTTAGATGGGCGCTGTTCACAGCGGACACAGACATTCTCGACAGGAACCCAAACAACCCAAACTCACCAGGCCGTCGCAGTTGCTGATTGCTACGGTGGCTCCGGGCGTGTCTGTGACGTCACCCACGTAGAAACAGTCTCCCTGCAGTGGCTCGGAGCGCGTGGCTGTCCCGTTGCTGTCGTTATCATCGTGCCACTCCATCTTGGCTCCGGGGGCCACCAGTCGCGCGTTGTGCCGCAGACGCAGGTGGAACTCCCGGCCGAAGACGGTGACGTTGTAGTAAAGCTGTCTGTGTCGGGGCCCTCCATCCTCCTCGTACATTTCCTCTCTTTCTTCATCTCCTCCGCCTCCTCCTCCCCCGTTCTCTCCGGTCTCCCTCCTCCAGCGCCTATGGGGCTGCCCCGCCCCCACCCCCGGCCGGCCGGCCGACACGGCGTGGGACAGGAAGCGGCCGTCTGCGTCCACGCTCACGGGCCTCACCAGTCCATACTCCCCCAGGACATGCTGCAGGGAGTCTGGAGGTTGGAGGAGGGGAGCGAGGGGAGAGGGACAGGTGGATAGGGAATGAGGGAGAAAAGGGTGGTGGGGGGAGAGGGTGGAGAGGGTGGAGAGGGACAAGTGGGACAGGTGGAGGCAGGGAGAGGGGGAGGGAGAGAGGGAGAAGGACAGGGGGATAGGTGGATGGTGGTGAGGGAGAGCAGAGGAGAGGAGAGAAGAGGAGGAGAGAGGTTAGTGGGAGAGATAGGATGGGAGAGGAGAAGAAGGAGAGAAGAGGTGAGAGAGGAATGCAGAGGGAGGATAAGGGGGAGATGAGGAGGGGATGGAGAAGGGAGAGATGAGAAGGATGGGAAAGGGCAGGAATGAGAGAGAATAAGAAAATTAGACAGAGAGAGATAGGCCGAGTTGGGAAAGAGAATTAGGGAAAAGGGGAGGGGTTATGTTAGAGATGTCATGTTCCATTCCTAATTGCATCCCTTCTTGATCACAGAGAAAATATGCATGGACTTCAAACAGATAAGCCTACCCAACACAGAGACACACAAACATACACACCCCCACCCCTGAACCCAGATTCAACCCCACCTCCTTGATGGGCTGTGTGTGGTTTGCTCTATGACACTCACAAGCCACACAAGAGTCGAAGGTAAGGGGTTCTCCATAGAAGATCATAGGAAATCCCAGGACATAGTGTCTATAATACTGTAATAAGTTCACATAGTTGCTGTCACAAACTCTAAGTTGACACTGACTAGTAGGATATTAATTTCCCAATGAGCAAACAAAATCCATACTTTCACCATTCATATACTTTCATTTTTTTTATCAGGTTTTTGATTGGCTGACCACATTTTTTTATTGACCTTTGTCAATAACACTCATGAATGCAACTGTTTATGTACATTTTTATATTCCACTCGTAGCCATGGTTGTCCTGAAAATAAAATGGTGAAACGCTTAAATGTGAGGCTAAATGTGAGGGCAGAGCAAGCAGATGAAAGAGAGTCAGCTTGTTTTGCTGTGGGAAGTCTGGTTACAATGGAGTTAACATTTGGAGAGACGTGCCGCCTAATTAATATAATGTATTTTAGCCTAATGCCATCGCCATCCTTATTACTTCCCCATAATCAGGTCTTAAATGCACTGTAGGCCGTTTTCTTGGCGACGCACCGCAGTATAACTGTGACACTGACAGTGACACCTCCCTCGGAGGCAGCTTTTAGACGCGTGAGAGAGATGCTCCCTCCGTGGCGCTAGTGGCAGAACGCTGCGCCTCGCCCACATATCACTACTCTCTATTCAAAGCCACAGCACTAGATCACATCAGTGACACTAACGACTCTCCGCTGTCCTTCTCAATATCACTTGCATTATTATCATCTAAACACATATCTTAAAACAGATGATAGATATTATGGTGTTTTGTTTTAATCACTGGGCTATAATGAGTGTAACCGAGATCATCATTTAATAGCGGTGCAAATAAGCAGGCGAGGGTGAGGTGCACCACATACTTGATTCCTGCAAGATTTTATCAATCTGATTCCATGTCTGATTCCATGATAACAGAGCCCAATATGTTTTGACAGTCTATATAATTTCCCCATGGTCACTAAATAAAAGTTTTCTGCAAAAGATTTGTGAGATATCGATACTAAGCGTAAACTGTGCAATGTTATTATTCTGCAATGTTTATTATTATTGTTATTAGGACTATTATTTTTCTCTAATGTATTAGATGATAATTAGATGTTAATTTGTAATCGAGAACATCCGACCATTCTCTTCTTGTGACCAAATCGATAGCTTCTATCTCCACCTAATCACACAAGGTTACTCCATGGCAAACGCCGACAACAAACCTATCCTTGCATCCTTACACAGCCAAAGTGAATTCCCCTGCCCTGACTGTCCGAAATGCTAAACCGCCAGCCCGCGTCAGGAGCAGGATGAGGAGAGGAGAGAGAGAGAAACGCACACTTAACAACACTGCCTGCCCTGACACAGCACAGAGAGAGAACAATCTCCAGGAAAAGTATCGGGAACCTTGATCCACTAACCTTGATCCATCCACTAAACCAAAGTTGAAAAGGGACGTTTTTAGGGTGTGTATATACAGTAGCTGCAGCCTACAGCCCAGGCTACTATGTTGGGCGCACAGAAGGTTGCGTCTACCCAATTGAACCCCAGCGTATGGAAACAGCAAAATATTGTAAACATAAACAGTCCCACGTTTACGTACCTACGCTACTGGCGATATATAGGCCACTCGTGTGCAGAAAGGCCGACAGAATGATTAAGAGAGTCAATCCAGGCGCGAGACCCATGGCAGCTCCGAACTGCGCAGGTGAGAGAGTGGGACTTCGGGCTCCAGTGTGCTAAAGTTCCCCGCGACTAGCCACACCGCCACGACAGCAACAGCACAGCAGCCCGCAACTAACTGCCAAGTGCACCGGGAGAGAACGCTCTCTCTCTCTCTCTCTCTCTCGCTCACCCCCTCCCTCTCTCTGTCTCTCTCTCTCGCTTTCTCAATCTTACTCGCTCACACACACTCTTTCTCTCTCTCTCGCTCCTGCTCCTTGCCTCTGCGCTCTGACAACTCCCCGACTCTACATACACATACACGCGCGCCCACACATTTATCTGACTGTACTCAGCAGGGAGGCGCGAGGTAGATGAGGATAGTTCGAAAACATTGGGCGTGCTGCGACTGATTGACAGTTCATGACAGCTTAAATAAATGGGGAGGAAAATCTGAGAAAATCACCAACCTTTCCCCTTCCACCCGAGAAATAGTAATTTAATAGTGGGAAAAGTTGTTTTATAACTTTAAACTATTCTCCCGAATCAATTATGTTTGGAGTGCACGTTTCACTGGTCACGCCGCCAACACTGTGCACCATTCTGAAAAGCTTGCATAAACTTTGAATATCCAGTGAGCGTCCGGAGTCAGAATAAGCAGTGGTGCAACATCGCCTTGCGTGGCGGCAGACGGAACTAAAAGGCTAAGGTCGGGAGGGGAATGATAAAGCACAACTGAAGGCAAATATAAAGCATCTTACGTTTCATGTCCAGTATTTAGGCATCCTCTTTCATTGTGGTATACAGAACCTTGCCACATCTTAACTTTTAAAACGTTTTGGAAATTAAGTCAAGTACAAGAAAAGAGAAGAAAAGAAAAGAAAAGTGAGTTCCATGTTTGAGCTTTGTTTTACATTTGTGTATTGTGACCTCTGCTCTGCAAGGTTGCCTGTGCAGTGTGGTCTTGTCTCTCTCCTTTCTCCTCTCACACAGTGAGTTCATGCACCTGTGTTACATCCGGCTTCATTATCCGTTATAGGATTGGGCTGTCAACTCATTACCACCTACTGCCTGCGGTGTGGCAAAAAAAGAGAGAGAACGCTAGAGAGAAATATGGGATTGTATGATATGGAGAGAGGCAGAGCAGGCAGAGAAAGTTAGAAAAATGGGAGAGAGAGAGAGAGATACATGGATAGGGTGAGATACTGTATATCTGGAACAGTGTGGGTCCATGCAGGTAAAAACAGCCCAATAACACTTGGAGGTCCTCGCAATGCTAACAGAGACACTGCACCTGTGTTTGTGTCTGTGTGTGTGTGAGAGAGAGAGGAGATCCTTCACCAGGTATTTACAGTACATCACATGAAGGCCCTCAAGGCTTTGTAGAATCGCCCCTAGCCTCTCCCACACACACACACACACACACACACACACACACACACACACACGCAGGAAGGCACTCACACACACACACACACACACACACACACACACACACACAAACAAACACACACAGACACACTCCTTGTGAAGTGAGCCCAGCCCTTTCCTCGGCTCTAGCTGTTCGTGGCATTGCTGGGAAATGTCACAATGTTCCAAACCCTACCCAGCAGCCCCGTCTGCCACCCGCCCGCCCGCCCACCCTCCCAACCCCCCCCCCCCCCCCCCCCTACACCCCCCCTACACTCCCCACCCCTCCTCTGTTCTTGGTTGCTTCGCTGTTGCCATGGAGATACCCAAGCCCCGCACCTTGAAAAGTACACTTGGAGAAGCTGTGAGGGAGGAAGGGAGGGAGACACCGCTAATATCCTTCTCCCAGACCGTTGTGTGTTTGTTTAGGTTATTATAGCTAGAGCTGCGCTTGACAGGGGGCAGGGAATTACATGTTCATCGTCTGTGCATGTGCAAACAGCTTTTGTGATAGTGAAATAGAAACCAGTTGCAGCCAGTTATGTCGAAAAATTTGTTCTGTCAAAGTCGTGTTGTATTGATGTGTGATTCTGTGATGTTTTAATTGGCGGCAGGTGAAGGGTTTAGTATGTGTGTGGGTTTGACAGGCTGTGGATGAGATGCTGCAGCTTCCTTTGCCTGTTTGTTCCTTTCATACACGGCTTAGTAAAAACAGAACAATATCAAATCAAATCAAATCAAACTTGATTTGTCACATGCGCCGAATACAACAAGTGTAGACCTTACCGTGAAATGATTCCTTAAAAGCCCTTAACCAGCAGTGCAGTACAAGAAGTGTTTAAGAAAATATTTACCAAAAAAACGAAAGTAAAATATAATAAAAAGTAACACAATAAAATAACAATAACGAGGCTATATACAGGGGGTACCGGTACCGAGGCAGTGTGCGGGGGAACAGGTTAGTTGAGGTAATTTGTACATGTAGGTAGGGGTGAAGTGACGATGCATAGATAATAAACAGTGAGTAGCAGCAGTGTACAAAACAAATGGGGGGGGATGTCAATGTAAATAGTCCAGTGGCAATTTGATTAATTGTTCAGCGGTCTTATGGCTTGGGAGAAGAAGCTGTTAAGGAGCCTTTTTGTCCTAGACTTGGCGCTCCGGTACCGCTTGCTGTGCGGTAGCAGAGAAAACAGTCTATGACTTGGGTGACTGGAGTTTCTGACAATTTTATGAGCTTTCCTCTTACACACCTATTATATAGGTCCTGGATTGCAGTAAGCTTGGCCCCAGTGATGTACTGGGCCGTATGCACTACCCTCTGTATCGCCTTACTGTCAGATGCCGAGCAGTTTCCATACCAGGCGATGATGCAACCGGTCAGGATGCTCTCGATGGTGCAGCTGTAGAACTTTTTGATGATCTGGGGACCCATGCCAAATTTTTTCAGTCTCCTGAGGGGGAAAAGGCTTTGTCATGCCCTCTTCACGACTGTCTTGGTGTGTTTGTACCATGATAGTTAGTTGGTGATGTGGACACCAAGGAACTTGAAACTCTCGACCCGCTTCACTACAGCCCGTCGATGTTAATGGGGGCCTGTACGGACCGCCTTTTCCTGTAGTCCACGATCAGCTCCTTTGTCTTGCTCACATTGAGGGAGAGGTTGTTGTCCCCTCACCACACAGCCAGTTCTCTGACCTCCCTATTGGCTGTCTCATTGTTGTCGGTGATCAGGCCTACCACTGTTTTGTCGTCAGCAAACTTAATGATGGTGTTGCAGTCATGTTTGGCCACGTAGTCGTGGGTGAACAGGGACTACAGGAGGGGACAAAGGATGCACCCCTGAGGGGCCCCCGTGTTGAGGATCAGCATGGCAGACTTGTTGTTGCCTACCCTTATCACCTGGGGGCGGCACGTCAGGAAGTCCAGGATCCAGTTGCAGAGGGAGGTGATTAGTTCCAAGGTCCTTAGCTTAGTGATGAGCTTCGTGGGCACTACGGTGTTGAACAGCATTGAACAGCATTCTCACATATGTGTTCCTTTTGTCCAGATGGGAAAGGGCAGTGTGGAGTGCAATTGAGATTGCGTCATCTGTGGATCTGTTGGGGCTGTATGCGAATTGGAGTGGAGTGGGTCTAGGGTATCCGGGAGGATGCTGTTGATGGCTCACATCAACAGCCGGAACCCAACGTGAGTGCTACGAGTGCTACGGGGCGGTAATCATTTAGGCAGGTTACTTTCGCTTCCTTGGGCACGGGGACTATGGTGGTCTGCTTGAAACATGTAGGTATTACAGACTCGGTCAGGGAAAGGTTGAAAATGTCAGTGAAGACACTTGCCAGTTGGTCCGCGCATGCTTTGAGTACACATCCTGTTAACTTCTTTATGATAGGGGGCAGCATTTTCACTTTTGGATGAATTGCGTGCCCATAGTGAACTGCCTCCTACTCTGTCCCAGATGCTAATATATGCATATTATTATTTCTATTGGATATAAAACACTCTGAAGTTTCTAAAACTGTTTGAATGATGTCTGTGAGTATAACAGAACTCATATGGCAGGCAAAATCCTGAGAAAAAATCCAAACAGGAAGTGAGAATTCTGAGACTGGTCAATGTTCAACTCATCGCCGATTCAATTCCCTGTAAGATATGGATCTGTTTGCACTTCATACGCCTTCCACTAGATGTCAACAGTCTGTAGAACATGGAATGAATCCTCTATTGTGATGTGGGGCCGGATGGGAGGTGTTTCAGTCATTGGTCTGGCAGAATGCCAGTTCCTGGTCACGGGCTTTCCTCATGATATTGCCTTGCGTTCCATAACTTCTACAGACATGATGGAATGCTCCAGTTGGAACGTTATTGGATATATATGATAACAACATCCTGAAGATTGATTCTCTACTTAGTTTGACCAGTTTATTCGACAAGTTATATAACTTTTTGAAGTTTTCATCCGAGTTTGCCTGCTTCTGCGCGAGCGTTTGGACATGTGCACTAAACATGCTAGCAAAAGTAGCTACTTAGACATAAGTAATGGACATTATCGAACAAAACAACAATTTATTGTGGAACTAGGATTCCTGGGAGTGCATTCTGATGAAGATGATCAAAGGTAAGGGAATATTTATGATGTAATTTCGTATTTCTGTTGACTCCAACATGGCGGAGAAATGTTGTTTTTATCTGAGCTCCGTCTCAGATTATTGCATGGTGTGCTTTTTACGTAAAGTCTTTCTGAAATCTGACACAGCGGTTGCATTAAGAACAAGTGTATCTTTAATTATATGTAAAACATGTATCTTTCATCAAAGTTTATGATGAGTTTTTCTGTTATTTGACGTGGCTCTCTGCAATTTCTCCGGATATTTTGGAGGCATTTCTGAACATGGCGCCAATGTAAACCGAGATTTGTGGATATAAATATGCACATTATCGAACAAAACATAAATGTATTGTGTAACATGATGTCCTATGAGTGTTATCTGATGAAGATCATCAAAGGTTAGTGATTAATTTTATCTCTATTTCTGCTTTTTGTGACTACTATCTTTTGCTGGGAAAATGACTGTGTTTTTCTGTGGCTATGTACTGAGCTAACATAATTGTTTGGTGTGCTTTCCCCGTAAATCCTTTTTGAAATCAGACATGTTGGCTGGATTCACAACATGTGTAGCTTTAATTTGATGTCTTTCATGTGTGATTTCATGAAAGATTCATTTTTATAGTAATATATTTGAATTTGGCGTGCTACATTTTTTCTGGCTTTTGGCCAAGTGGGACGCTACCGTCCCACATATCCCAGAGAAGTTAATCCGTCTGGCCCCGCGGCTTTGTTTATGTTGACCTGTTTAAAGGTCTTGCTTACACCGGCTACCGAGAGCGTTATCACACAGTCATCCTGAACAGCCTGTGCTCTCGTGCATGCTTCAGTGTTGCTTGCCTGAAGCGAGCATAAAAGTTTTTTAGCTTCTCTGGTAGGCTCACGTCACTGGGCAGCTCGCGTCTGAGTTTCCCTTTTCCCTTTTCACAATAGCAATTGTGAAACTGTGTGGAAAGATCAGCTGAAGGCTGCAGGGAGATCAAGGCCTCTCTCTCTCTCTCTCTCTCTCTCTCTCTCTCTCTCTCTCTCTCTCTCTCTCTCTCTCTCTCTCTCTCTCCCTCTCTCTCTCTCTCTCTCTCTCTTTTTCTCTCTCTTTCTCTCTCTCTCTTTCTCTCTCTCTCTCTCTCTCTCTCTCTCTCTCTCTCTCTCTCTCTCTCTCTCTCTCTCTCTCTCTCTCTCTCTCTCTCTCTCTCTCTCTCTCTCCTGTCTCCTGTCTCCTGTCTCCTGTCTCTCTCTCTCTTTCTCCTGTCTCTCTCGGTCTCTCTCATCTCTCTATGTGTGACTCTCTGTGTGTCCCTCTCTCCTCACCTCTCCCCTCTCTTTTCTCTGTGAGAATGTTAGTGTCCTTGCTGAGGTCAGACAGCAGTCCCCCATGTGTTTGCATGGATTACCATCCCATATGAGCACTGGGACAGGTGTTCATTGTGCCTCTGAAAGGTTACATGACCAGGCATCAAACCTGCACCATGTCAGGCTTAAGTCATGCACTCACACCATGTGTGAGTGTGCATTTGTGTGCATTTGCGTGTGCATCTGCGCGTGTATGTACCATGAATATTCCACAGTACTTGAGAGGTGGCATTGATAGAGCAGCCAGGTCACCCATGATACAGTTCAGTATTCGACGTTCATCCATGTCTGAGGACGTCGGGAGATGAGGTGTAAACCGGTCACAAGGGGCAACAGTGCTCTTACCTTTAAGTAGGTTTCGGTTTTGCTAGGGTGTTGTGGATGTGGACGGCAGATGGGTGTAAGCATCTGATTTCAAAGATTGCAAGTTCAAATCCAGCAGTGCAAAGATGTTCTTAACCCTTACTTTAACCATTCTGAGTCAATGCCTAATCTTAATATTTCGGAGTTAATGTGTAAACTTAACCCTAATCTTAACAAAATCAGCGTTAATGCCTAAACTTGATGTCTGAGACACATGGATGAACGTATAACTCCGTCGTGAGACTGTGAGAGCCAGTTTTGATAGAGAGGTTGGCCCATTGGATCAGTAGGAACAATAAAGATGTGACAACAAGACGTAGCAGGAAGAGAAACAATGACCCAGCCAGTTGCAGGGTGAAGGGAGCAAACAATGGATGATTTATTAGATACTGGGATAAAGTAGTCACCATGCATCACCACTGACAGCTTCTACAGACGCTATCGAGTTCTTGAGCAAAGAAAAAGCATGTCTATTTATATTCATCCAAAATGCCCCCATAGGTTTTGGGTCAAATAAGTGCACTAAATGGGGAATGCGAGGCCATTTTGGACACGTACCTGCAACACTGTCTTGCAGCCATAATACAACCGATAAAAAATCACCTTATGGAACAGCGGGGACCGTGAAGCCTCACTAACATAGGCACAGACACATGTACACCGTAACATACGCACTATCCACACACGTGCACATGGATTTTGTACTGTACATATGTGTAGTGGTGGAGTAGGTGCCTGAGGGCACACAGTGTGTTGTGAATGTATTGTAATGTTTTTAAAATTGTTTAAACTGCCTTAATTTTGCTGGACACCAGGAAGAGTAGTTGGCAGCAGCTAATGGGGATCCATAATAAATACAATTACAAAATATGTCACCTTACCAGAACCAACATGGTAGACTTGTTCCATAATACTTTACATTAGGCAGACAGATTTTAAGAGCCACCTGCTTGTAATGCCTTCCTTCTTACTTGCACCTCAAATACAGACACAGCATACTCAAAGAGCAATGCAAGTTGTTTATTTTCCGTAGCTGCTTCAAGCCTCACTCTCCTCTCCCCTCACTAGTGTGTTTGCCTACAAATGAACACACACACAACACACACACGTACGCACGCGCACACACGCACGCACGCACGCACGCACGCACGCACGCACGCACACACACACACACACACACACACACACACACACACACACACACACACACACACACACACACACACACACACACACACACACACACACACACACACACACACACACACACACACACACACACACACACACACACACACACACATAAACTCACACACGCACACACAAACACACACACATACAGAGCCCTGTCCCAGGTGTCTCATCCCGTTCTCTGTCTCAGGTATTGACTTCCTTTGTCCTAGATCTCCTCCAGGCTCTCAGCAGATAGGTGTGCCCTAGTACCATCTGATTGGTCCAGCCTGCCCTCCCCTGCCTTCTGATTGGTCCATCTTTCTCTCGCTTGTCTTTGAGTGGTCCAGCCTGCCCTCCCCTACTATCTCATTGGTCAAGGCTGGCATCCCTTGTCATCTAATTGGTCCGCCTGCCCAACCCTGTCTCTGACTGGATTAACCATACACCCACCCTGACTCTCAGGTCTAGGTGAAGTGGACAGGGGAGAGCTAGAGAAGTGTCCTTGCACTCCTACACTGTTTCCTCTCCTCAGTTTTCGCATCTCTATAATGGCTGTATGTGATCTCAAGGTTTGACTTATTTTACTTCAGATTTTGACGTTCATCCATGTTTCCCCAAACGTCAAATGTAGATGTTGCTCCAAACATAAAATGTTAAAGTTGTTTTTGACACACTGGGTTGCAACGGTTGATAAGTTGAGCCTCCTGGCAAGGCTCCTTGTGGCTGGTTAAATTTAGGAATTCATTCTGAATGGTTAAGGTAAGGGTTAAGGTTTGGGATAGAGTTACACCCTATCCCAAACTGGTATTACACACATGACCCTTCGGAGGTGGACCCCTTACGTCCATCACCATCCCCGTCCACAACGCCCTGGCAAAACCCAAGCCTACTTGATGGGAATAGCGTTGCCTCTAGTAGGCGTCTCCCGAAGTTCTCGGGACATGGATGGACGTCCAATTTCGAAGTGAATCTTGAGCGACCTGGCTGGTATGTCCGCCTATCACTCCCAGATCCAGACCTTGTTATTCCTCTGAACCTCCTAATTTTCCCAGTGTTTAGGGCTGAATCCCAATTGACACGCTATTCCCTTCATATTACACTACTTTTGACCAGGGCTCATAGGGCTCTGATCAAAAGTAGTGCACTATAAAGGCAAAAGGTTGCAATCGGGAATGCATCATCTCACTGTACTCTGACTCCCATGGCTCATTACCATTAGTGGGTGAGTTCTCAGTATAAATCCCATACTTGATAATCCCATAGAGGGAAGCAGAGTTGGGAGAAGCAGCAGCAATAGCTAGGTTATAACAGACTCTGGACACACTCTGACTGATGTGGCAACGATGGCTGCCGAGTCTCGCCTGACTACAAGGAGGTCGAGGACCTGTGTGTGTAGTAATTATAGGAATATGTGTGTAGGGGGTAATGTGTGTGTGTGTGTAGGGGGGAATGTGTGTGTGTGTGTGTAGGAGGGGATGTGTGTGTGTGTTTTTATGTGTGTGTGTGTGTGTGTGTGTGTGTGTGTGTGTGTGTGTGTGTGTGTGTGTGTGTGTGTGTGTGTGTGTGTGTGTGTGTGTGTGTGTGTGTGTGTGTGTGTGTGTGTGTGTGTGTGTGCGTGAGTGTGAATGAGACTGGTCTGGACGCAGCGCTAAATGCTAGTCATCCTGCCAGAGTCCATTTCAGGAGGAATGCAGAGAATACGTTTGGATTCTTTTTAAAGCTTCTGCCTCCAGTCACTCAGAGGGATTGCGGTCAAAACAACTCTCACGACAGGTCAAAGAGAGGAGAGCAAGAGGCTGAGAAAATATCCCTTCTCTCTGATGGATTTAGTAGTTTGCATCAAGCTTTCCCTGTGTCTTACAATAGTTTGTACAGCATGTTTCTATCAAGACTCAGACAAACAAGTGCTCAACCTTTGAGACCCTGTTAGAGACACTTGTCTTTGTGTTTGTGGCCATCATTATTACAATAGCAGCTCTTTTGTTCCCGTGTTGTGTTCTGAGCAGCGAGTCTGGACATGAAACTGCCGTCTTCATGACCACGGCTCTTTTTCCAACAATGCATCTTACATAGCGGCGGCATACCCCTGTAACTCGTCCCTGGGCTCAGCTTACAAAAGCATAGGTGAAGGGAACACACGGACACACCAGCATACACAGGCGAAGGTAGGTACATTAGCAGTGCGGCAGGCAAAATGCTGAGGGTGAGAGGCCTCTGTAATTGAGTTGAGGTCCGCACCACTCCTCCGCCAACGGGAGAGTTCAGGGTCGGGGGTAGGACAGCAACACGGGAATCATTAAATTCCACTGAGAGAGTGCAGCAACCCTCTGGGGAACAGTGTTTCCGTGACACACAACTGAAGTGTTCTCTCAAATACAGCCCTAATGGATCGGTGCCACTTTTCAGCTACGCTTGTATATCAGTCTATATATACAGTGGGGAGAACAAGTATTTGATACACTGCCGATTTTGCAGGTTTTCCTACTTACAAAGCATGTAGAGGTCTGTAATTTTTATCATAGGTACACTTCAACTATGAGAGACGGAATCTAAAACAAAAATCCAGAAAATCACATTGTATGATTTTTAAGTAATTAATTTGCATTTTATTGCATGACATAAGTATTTGATACATCAGAAAAGCAGAACTTAATATTTGGTACAGAAACCTTTGTTTGCAATTACAGAGATCATACGTTTCCTGTAGTTCTTGACTAGGTTTGCACACACTGCAGCAGGGATTTTGGCCCACTCCTCCCTACAGATCTTCTCCAGATCCTTCAGGTTTCGGGGCTGTCGCTGGGCAATACGGACTTTCAGCTCCCTCCAAAGATTTTCTATTGGGTTCAGGTCTGGAGACTGGCTAGGCCACTCCAGGACCTTGAGATGCTTCTTACGGAGCCACTCCTTAGTTGCCATGGCTGTGTGCTTCGTGTCGTTGTCATGCTGGAAGACCCAGCCACGACCCATCTTCAATGCTCTTACTGAGGGAAGGAGGTTGTTGGCCAAGATCTCGCGATACATGGCCCCATCCATCCTCCCCTCAATACGGTGCAGTCGTCCTGTCCCCTTTGCAGAAAAGCATCCCCAAAGAATGATGTTTCCACCTCCATGCTTCACGGTTGGGATGGTGTTCTTGGGGTTGTACTCATACTTCTTCTTCCTCCAAACACGGCGAGTGGAGTTAGACCAAAAAGCTCTATTTTTGTCTCATCAGACCACATGACCTTCTCCCATTCCTCCTCTGGATCATCCAGATGGTCATTGGCAAACTTCAGACAGGCCTGGACATGCACTGGCTTAAGCAGGGGGACCTTGCGTGCGCTGCAGGATTTTAATCCATGACGGCGTAGTGTGTTACTAATGGTTTTCTTTGAGACTGTGGTCCCAGCTCTCTTCAGGTCATTGACCAGGTCCTGCCGTGTAGTTCTGGGCTGATCCCTCACCTTCCTCATGATCATTGATGCCCCACGAGGTGAAATCTTGCATGGAGCCCCAGACCGAGGGTGATTGACCGTCATCTTGAACTTCTTCCATTTTCTAATAATTGCGCCAACAGTTGTTTCCTTCTCACCAAGCTGCTTGCCTATTGTCCTGTAGCCCATCCCAGCCTTGTGCAGGTCTACAATTTTATCCCTGATGTCCTTACACAGCTCTCTGGTCTTGGCCATTGTGGAGAGGTTGGAATCTGTTTGATTGAGTGTGTGGACAGGTGTCTTTTATACAGGTAACGAGTTCAAACAGGTGCAGTTAATACAGGTAATGAGTGGAGAACAGGAGGGCTTCTTAAAGAAAAACTAACAGGTCTGTGAGAGCCGGAATTCTTACTGGTTGGTAGGTGATCAAATACTTATGTCATGCAATAAAATGCAAATTAATTATTTAAAAATCATACAATGTGATTTTCTGGATTTTTGTTTTAGATTCCGTCTCTCACAGTTGAAGTGTACCTATGATAAAAATTACAGACCTCTACATGCTTTGTAAGTAGGAAAACCTGCAAAATCGGCAGTGTATCAAATACTTGTTCTCCCCACTGTATATATCATATTCCCTCTCCAATGTCATGGAGTCAATTAAAGGCATGCTCTGGAACTTTGGCGATTATTAAGTAGTTTTTAAACCTTCCACTTTAGGCTAGATGTGTCAATCTGTAGTTCATAAATGCATAATCTATGAGCAGAATGACTGTTTTACCTCAATTAGCCATGAAATGGCCATGATAAAAAGTATTCAACAGAGAATTCCTGTAATTGTCTGTGTCATGGTGTTGAGCATTGTAGTAAAGGTATGCATATCAGCTGTGATTTTGCTGCACTGTAACGAGCCGGTAACACAAGCGTTTAGCTTTTACATCTGCTCAACTGTGTACGCGATCATTAAACGTTGATTTGATTAGGAGAGAGATGATAGGTAGGTATACAGGTACACAGGTATACAGTCTTAAACTCAAGATATATTAGGGACTAAGGATGACAATCACAGTAGCCTATTACCGCAGCACTACAAATAAACAACGGAGAAATCTTAGACCCTACTACCCTGTCATTATTAGCAGTCATCTTGGTATTCTTTGGTGTGTGTGTGTGTGTGTGTGTGTGTGTGTGTGTGTGTGTGTGTGTGTGTGTGTGTGTGTGTGTGTGTGTGTGTGTGTGTGTGTGTGTGTGTATGTATTTATGTCCCATTGTTCCCCCAAGAAGCCTAATTACTGTCACTCCAGACTTCGCTAGGGAACGGGGACAGATTCCCTCCCCTGCTCCTCTTATACCCACATCATGGGAGCAGGGGATCGCTAGAGAGAATGAGGAAGACATATAGAGAGAAAGAGAGACAGTGAGAGAGAGAGAGAGAGAGAGAGAGAGAGAGAGAGAGAGAGAGAGAGAGAGAGAGAGAGAGAGAGAGAGAGAGAGAGAGAGAGAGAGAGAGAGAGAGAGAGAGAGAGAGAGAGAGAGAGAGAGAGAGAAATAAAGAGAGACAGGGTATGGACGATCTTGAGAGATTTGTGTAAACTTGAGCTCATATATTCAATGCACACATGCACACACAAACACGCACATGCACATGCACACACACACACATAAACATGTACACACACACACACACACACACTGGGAACGTGAGACAGAGAGTTTAAAAAAACACTCAGGGGAAACAACAGGAAGAAGAATGGCTTTGTTCAGGGTCAGAGGTCAGGGGTTACAGGAGTGTGAGTGTCAGAGGGAGCACAGAGTGCGGTAGGCTGACAAATTGTTACGTAGAGGAGGCGAGAGGATGATGAACAGTGGAGCAGGAAGAAGCAACAAGGACACGGCCAAAAGCTGCAGACTGTTAACCCCTGGAAACTGTGTGTGAGGGAGAGAGAGAAAGACAAGGGTGGAAGGGATAGAGGGAGGGTAGTGAGACAGAGAGATAGACAGCGACAAAGACAGTGAGCGAGTGAGAAAGGGAGACAGAGAGGGAGACTTATCAGGGCAAACAGTTCAAGATGAACACAGGCCAGAGGACAAAAGCTGGTCGCAGAGAATGCGCTCATGTTTGGGCGAGAGTTACCACGTATCAGTGCCAGTGTACACCAATGTGTGGAAAGGGATTGAGTCAACATTTTGCAATGTAAACTGAATACTAATTTTTCCGCTTATAACTTTGAGCATCCACTTCACTCGGACCACAAGCGAGTTAGAATTCAACCTACAACTTTGACCATCTTCCTTTTAACTATGCATTAAAACGTCAGTTATTGTGGTGGATTGGCCACCTTCTTCAGCCAGTTAGTATTTGTAGAGTCCTCATGTCTAATAACTACTGCCGGCACCCAGATGGAGCACATCATGCCTAATGTTGGATCCCTGTAATTATACACATGCGCACACGTATGTACTGGACGTACAGATGCACACATACTCTAATAGCAATGTGGTCTCTCTTACTATACAATGAGTGGACAGCACATTTGGAACATAGACTGACCAGGTGAATCCAGGTGAAAGCTCTGATCCCTTATTGATGTCACCCGAGATGAAGGGGTGGAGACGCGTTAAAGAAACCTTGAGGATTTTTAAGCCTTGAGACAATTGAGACCTGGAATCTGTGTGTGTGCCATTCAGAGGGTGAATGCCCCGGCAAATTGAGGGTGATCTGAGGGGAAAAGGGGGTGCAACTCAATATTAGGAAAGTGTGTCTTATGTGTTGTGCCCTCAGTGTATTTGAACACCAAAATGAACATCCCGTGGAAAAAAAACATGTTCAGTGGTACAGTATTGAATATTCGATGCAACCCTTTGCCTGAACACTGTAATTTCTATCCCTATATTTAACTATTGGCTAACTGTAGTTTATTTGTGATTCAATTAATATAACCAGACCATTGATCTCAACATTACAGGATGAGACACACACAGACTGACAGACAGACAGACTGACTCAAAATCTGAATACCATCACGTATTAAACTAAACACAAAGACTACCAACACAAACAAACGAGAGGAAGATGGTTTCAAGGCCATCCAAACATGAGGTCCATGTTTACCAAATACATCTCTGGTCCAACTGGACCAGACAAAGGCAGCCAGGCGAGACACCATGATGTTGCCATGGTGAGATCTGTCCAAATGGTCAATATACGGCGTGTTCCTTTAAAAAACGTGTTAGTATGTAAGTTGGAAGGTACGAGGGAGAGTGTGTTTTTGTAATTTTATGACCTCTAACCCCTGTGTAGACTATGCTAATCTGATGCTGTCATCCTCATCCTCAGTGATTACCAACAATCTACACATGTAGGATCTTAATTTGATCACGCTTTTGTTGCTGGGAATTTTTCTATACAGCAGGAATGCAAACTTGTATGTAATTGAGGTTTAAAAAGGTAATTTTAAAGTTTGTAATTTCCACTTTGACGTTTAAGACTTGATTTGCCATAACGAAAAATGCATCAACCCCTACAAAAATGTCCATTAATTATAATAATGAAATGTTCCTGTTGCTGCAGGATTGTCACAGTTTCTGTTTTATTTGATTGCTGTTTCCTTAGGTTACCGCTGGAGGGCACCCTTACCTTGTTTTCTAGTTTCCAGGTTACCCTGATTATTACTTATTGGTTTCACCTGTGTTTAATTACCTTCTCTGTTCACCTGGTTGCCTTGCTATTTAGGTTCCTCAGTTGGCCTGTATCTGTGCGTAGGTCTCATGTTTTGTTTAGTGTACTCTTGTGCGGTTGCCTTGTTTCTGTCAAGACTTTAAGTAAAAGATCTGGATTTACCCTTACCTCTGCTTGCTGTGTTTCTCTGCACCTGGGTTCGAGTTCGTACAAGTATTATTGTAACAGGAGACCAGAGCCAACAATGGACCCAGCAGAGATTTCTCAGGTGTCCGAGGAACATGCCGAACTCCACCATTTACGGTCGGCTCTCACCCACCATAGAACTGTGATTGGCCGTCATGTGGCGCGGCTGCAGACATTGTCGGAGGATTTAAGAACTCTTGTGTCCGCTCTGCAGACAGGACAGACGGGATCAACGGCTGCTGACTGTTCCTAATCCTCCACTCCCTACCAGCTCAGCGTCTTCCTCCCTTTGGGGTGCCTCATCTCCCGGCACCGGAGCGCTATGAGGGGCATCCTGGGAGGTGTCGTGGGTTCCTGCTCCAATGCTCGCTGCCCTTCGAGCTGCAGGCATCAATGTTTCCCACCGAGCGTTCCAGAGTGGCATACGTCATCTCCTTGCTCTCAGGACGGGCCACGGCCTGGGCCACGGCCATATGAGAGCAACAATCAGACATTTGTTTTAATTGGCAAAGCTTCACCCAGGAGACAAGGAGGGTTTTGATCACCCTATCAGTGGCAGGAACGCTGCTCAAAGACTCATTGAGCTTCGGCAGGGCAGCCGGAGCGTAGCTGAATATGCCATTGACTTTCGGACACTCGCAGCTGAGAGCGGTTGGAATACAGAGGCACTTCACTCAGCCCATCTGAATGGACTCAGTGAGGTTCTCAAGGATGAACTGGCTTCCCGGGACAACCCTGACACTCTGGATGAGCTTATCGTTCCGGCCATCTGGATTCGGGAACGTCTTCGTGCGAGGACAGAGGGGTTCCGAGTGGTCTCAAGTGTTTCGGGTCCCGCTGAGGGAGTCGATTCTTCGGTTGTTCCACTGGCTTATGCTGCGTCTGCTTGTTCTATACCCCAATCAGAGTTCTCAATTCGACTCTGGTTCTCCTTCATATCCTTCAGAGGAGCCGATGCAGTTGGGACGCACCATACTTTCAGCTCTGGAGAGAAGGCGCAGGATTAACGAGCAATGTTGTCTTTACTGTGGACAATCTGGACATTTCCGTGCTTTCTGTCCTGAGCTGACGGGAAACTGGATGACTCATCAGTAGACGGAAGAGTACTGGCGAGTCGGATACAGTCTTCAGCTGCCGACACAGTGCGCACCTTGCTTCCAGCCAACCTGTGGTGGGACAATGGGCAGTTGGACATTCCTGCTTTCATAGACTCTGGGGCTACCGGCTGTTTTCTGGATCCCACATTAGTTCGCCAACAGGGGCTGCCCCTCCCTAAGCTGGACATTCCGTTGTCGGTTACTGCGCTGGATGGTCAACCCCTAGGGTCTGGGAAGGTGAAGCAACTCACCATGCCTATTCAGCTACGACTTCTGGATTATCATGTGGAGTTTATCCAGTTACATTTGGTTGATTCTCCTGAGCTTCCCCTGGTTCTTGGACATCCATGGCTTTCTATCCATAATCCTCAAATTGACTGGCCCTCAGGAAGAGTTCTGGGATGGAATCCTTAATGCCAGTCCACCTGCCAGCAACGCTCTCCACATTTTCCAGCCCAGCTCATCTGGAGGCTTCCGATTCTCCTGTTCCCCCGGCTGGGGATGACAAGCCCGATCTTTCCCGCGTACCTCGGGATTACTGGGATCTGGGTCATATCTTCAGCAAACGAAGGGCCAGCGAACTGCCTCCTCACAGGTCCTACGATTGTACCATCGACCTCCTGTCCGGCACCACTCCTCCGAGAGGAGGGCAGTATTCTCTCTCAGGTCCAGAGACTGCAGCCATGAGCAGTTATATTAAGGAGGCGCTGGCGGCTGGTTTTATTCAGCCGTCCACTTCACCTGCAGGAGTGGGGGTTTTTCTTTGTTGAAAAGGGAGATGGGGAATTGCGTCCCTGTATTGATTACCGGAGTTTAAATAACATTACCATCAATAACTGTTACCCTCTTCCTCTTCTGTCGTCAGCCTTTGAGAGACTCCAGGGAGCTACGGTTTTCTCAAAATTGGATTTACGGAACGCGTACAATCTGGTGCGCATCAGATAGGGAGACGAGTGGAATACAGCGTTCAACACCCCAAATTGACATTATGAGTACCGTGTCATACAATTTGGACTTACAAATGCTCCAGCCATTTTCAAGGCCCAGGTTAATGATGTGTTGCGTGACTTCCTTCACCAGTTCGTATTTGTTTACCTGGATGACATCCTCATCTTCTCCAGGTTCATGGTTGAACGCATCCAACATGTTAACCAGGTTCTTCAAGGATTCCTCTCCCACCACTTGTTTGTGAAGGCTGAGAAGTGTGAGTTTCAGGTTCCTCAGATCTCCTTCCTGAGGTACATCGTGTCTCAGGGCTGTGTACGGATGGACTCCCAAAAGGTAGAAGCGGTGGTCAACTGGCCGCGGCCCATCACAGTCAAGCAAGTCCAGCATTTTTGGGGTTTTGCTAATTTCTAAAGGAGATTTGTGAGAGACTTTAGTTCTGTGGCTGCGCCATTGACAGCGCTCACCAAGGGCTCGGCTTGGCATGTAAGCTGGACCACTGCTGCTGAGAAGGTGTTCCAGAACCTGAAAAGTAAGTTTCCTCTGCACCCATTCTAGTTTAAGTAGATACTTTTCTTCCCTTCGTGGTAGAGGTGGATGCCTCTGAAGTTGGCGTGGGTTCTGGGGCTCTGTCTCAGCGCTCGGCTAAAGACCAAAAGCTTCATCCCTGTGCCTTCTTCTCCAGGCATCTCACTCCAGCGGAGAGGAACTATGATGATGGCAATCGGGAGCTTCTTGCGGTCAAACTGGCTTCGAAGGAGTGGCGGCACTGGTTGGAGGGTTCGAACATCCCTTTACGGTTTGGACTGACCACAAGAACCTGGCCTACATCCAGGAGGCTAAACACCTCAGTCTCCAACAGACTCGGTGGGCTCTTTCCTTTACTTGGCTCAGATTCACGTTATATTACTGTCTGGGGTCTAAGAAAGTGAAGCCGGATGCACTTTCTCGCCTGTTCCCCAGCTCCAGTGAGGATCATCCCCAGGTCGCTCATCCTAGCGCCAGTGTCCTGGGGTATATAGACTGTAGTGAGGGAGGCGCAAGGTAGGGAGGCAGTTCCTGACGGCTGTCCTTCGAACAGACTTTTTGTTCCTCTTGGGACACAGTCCAAGGTACTTCAGTGGGCTCACTCGCCGCGTCTCACCTCTCATCTGGGAAGGCAGCGAACGCTAGAGTTTCCAAGGAAGAGGTTTTTGGTGGCCCTCAGCGGAGGAGAACACTCTGACCTTCGTGGCTACCTGTCCGACATGGGCCCGGAACAAGACTCCTCGTCAGCAGCCTCTGGGGCTTCTTCATCCGCTGCCAACACCTGCTCGACCCTTGTCTCATCTCTCTATGGATTTCATCACAGGTCTTCCATCCTCAGAGGGCCACAGTGTCATCTTGGTCATTGTGAACTGCTTTTCCAAGGCGGCACATTTCATTCTGCTGCCTAACATTCCATCTGCCCGTGAGACTGCTCAGCAAGTCATTCAGCATGTTTTCCACCTTCACAGACTTCCTCTGGACATCATCTCCGACCGGGGCCCCCAGTTTGCCTACAGATTCTAGAGATCATCCTGGGGTCATCAGCCAGTTTGTCCTCGGGCTATCGCCCTCAGTCCAAGTCCGGGTGAACCAGGATCTGGAGACTGCCTTACGGTGCTGCGTGTCCGCCAACTCCGCCACTTGGAGTTAGCATCTTCCCTGGGTGGAGTACGCACACAATACTCTCCAGTATTCTTCCACCGGCCTGTCAACATTCCAGGTGTTGTACGGATACCAGCCTCCTCTGTTTCCAGATCAGGAGATTGAAGTGGTGGTTCCATCCGCTCAACGTCTCATCTCTCATTGCCGCCAGACCTGGAGGAGGGCTCAGTCAGCTCTCCTGAGCTCCTCAGCTCGGGTTCACCAACAGGCCAACCACCATCGCTGTTCGAGTCCTCTCCTACATCCAGGCCAGATGGTTTGATTGTCTACTAGGGATCTGCCTCTATGTGTGGAATCAAGGAAGTTGGCACCCCGGTACGTTGGGCCATTCAAGGTTCTATGGCGCATCAATCCAGTGGCCTATCATCTTTGTCTTCCCTGGTCCACGAGGGTTCATTCCACTTTCCACATCTCTAGACTCAAGCCTGTGGTGTTCAGTCCTCTGGTTCCGGCCACTCTGCCTCCACCTCCGCCTCGTATGATAGCGGGACTGCCAGCCTACACTGTGCTACGCATCCTCTCCAGTCGCTCGTTCCTGCATGGGACTCGGTATCTCGTGGACTGGGAGGATTACGGTCCTGAGGAGCAATCCTCGGTTCCGGCTCAAGACATTCTGGACCCCGGACTCAGTCGGGATATCCGTCGCCGTTCAGCTACCCCTGGTGGAATGTCAGGAGCCGTTCCTTGAGAAGGGGGGTCCTGTCACAGTTTCTGTTTTATTTGATTGCTGTTTCCTTAGGTTACCGCTGGAGGGCACCCTTACCTTGTTTTCTAGTTTCCAGGTTACCCTGATTATTACTTATTGGTTTCACCTGTGTTTAATTAACTTCTCTGTTCACCTGATTGCCTTGCTATTTAGGTTCCTCAGTTGGCCTGTATCTGTGCTTAGATCTCATGTTTTGTTTAGTGTCTCATTGCCTTGTTTCTGTCAAGGCTTTAAGTAAAAGACCTGGATTTACCCTTACCTCTGCTTGCTGTGTTTCTCTGCGCCTGGGTTCGAGTTCGTACAAGCATTATTGTAACATTATTATTTTTCTGCTGTTACAAACTGGATCAAATTAAGATTCTGCATATGTAGACAACTCTCAAACAATCTGATCATGTACAATGGTGATGTCTGATGATGATGGGGAGGAGTGTGTGAATAGGGGGTTTATGATTGTGTGTGTGTGTGTGTGTGACTAAGCTGACCATCATCCTCAGCTAGAACAAACAAAGCAGATAACACACACACAACCTGATGTAATGACCATCAGCACTGGAATCATTGAGTCAGTCAGTATCAAAAAGTGACACCCCACCCTGTGTACCCACTGTGGTGGTGCATCAACTGTGTGTGTGTGTGTGTGTGTGTGTGTGTGTGTGTGTGTGTGTGTGTGTGTGTGTGTGTGTGTGTGTGTGTGTGTGTGTGTGTGTGTGTGTGTGTGTGTGTGTGTGTGTGTGTGTGTGTGTGTGTGCTCTGCAGCACAGAAACGTTTTATGCACCAACACAATTTAATTTGGTTTAATCTCACCCCTTCCACAGGGAATTCAACATATAATTAAACTTTATGGAACTACCCTGCAGCTCATACAGAGAAGCACACTGGCACACACAAACGCGCACAGACACACACAAACGCGCACCCATTTCCAAGTACAGTGATTGTACAAAACATTATGAACACCTGCTCTTTCCATAACATAGACTGACCAGGTGAATCGAGGTGAAAGCTAAATCCACTCCAATCAGTGTAGCTGAAGAGGAGGAGACAGGTTAAAGAAGGATTTGTAAGATTTCAGACAATTGATACATGGACTGGGCATGTGTTGCATTCAAAGGGTGTATGGGCAAGATAATAAATTGAAGTACCTTTGGACGGGGTGAGGTAGTAGGTGCCAGGCACACCGGTTTGTGTCACGAACTGCACCGCTGCTGGACTTTTCACGTTCGACAGTGTCCCGTGTTTGTCAAGAAGGGTCCACCACCCAAAGGACATCCAACCAACTTGACACAAATGTGGGAAGCATTGGAATCAACATGGGCCATCATTATATAACATGTGATTTAAAATTCAACACCGACAAATAAATATGGATACATCCCGGGAACACAGCACCACATAATTGAAAAAAGCAACATGACTTACGATCCATGTGTAAACCTGGAATACTTATTTTCTATTCTATTGCATTTGAGTGTTCTATTGATTTAATTGTCGTGTTATTATTTCCACAGACAGCCAGATGGAAATGCAATAACATACCTGTTATATAGAATGATCCTGTGTCACGCCCTGGCTATAGAGAGGCTTTTTATTCTCTATTTTGTTTAGGCCAGGGCGTGACAAGGGTGGGCAGTCTATGTTCTTTTTTCATAGAAACACATGTTGTTGTGTTTCTATGTGTTTGGCCTGGTGTGGTTCCCAATCAGAGGCAGCTGTCTATCGTTGTCTCTGATTGGGAGCTATACTTAGGTAGCCTGTTCCAACCAGTGTTTGTGGGTAGTTGTTTTTTGTTTCGTATTCTGTACCAGACAGAACTGTTTCGGTTATTCTTTTTGTCATTTTCGTGTTTTGTGTTCGGTTATTAAATTAAATATGAACACGCACTACGCTGCACCTTGGTCCTCATCTTCTTCTCTTGAATGCCGTGACATCCTGACAAATGTTTCAAATTAGTATTTATCATCCCTCTTTTGATCATAACTTGTACAGCATGCTTACATATCTGTTCATATCTGTCATATTAGTTAATTGGGGACAGAACATACAGTGCATTCGGAATGTATTCAGACCCCTTAACTTATTCCACATTTTGTTACGTCACAGCCGTATTCTAAAATGTATTCTATACAGTTTTCCCTCATCAATCTACACACAATACCCCATAATGATGAAGCGAAAACAGGTTTAAAGAACCATTTATTTACATAAGCATTCAGACCCTTTGCTATGAGACTCGAAATTGAGCTCCGGTGCATTCTGTTTCCATTGATCATCCTTGAGCTGTTTCTACAACTTGATTGGACTCCACCTGTGGTAAATTCAATTGTTTGGACATGATTTGGAAAGGCACACATCTGTCTATATAAGGTCCCACAGTTGACAGTGCATGTCAGAGCAAAAACCAAGCCATGAGATCGAAGGAATTGTCCGTAGAGTTCCCGAAACAGGTTTGTGTCGAGGCAGAGATCTGGGGAAAGGTAAGAAACAGTTTGTGCAGTATTGATGGTCCTCAAGAACACAGTGGCCTCCATCATTCTTAAACAAGATTCTCTGGTCTGATGAAACCAAGATTGAACTCTTTGGCCTGAATGCCAAGTGTCACATATGGAGGAAACCAGGCACTGCTCATCACCTGGCCAATACCATCCCTACTGTGAACCATGTTGGTGGCAGCATCATGCTGTGGGGATGTTTTTCAGTGTCGGGGACTGGGAGACTAAAATAACCTTCCAGAAGGACCACCATGTCTGCAGCACTAGACCAATCAGGCCTTTATGGTAGAGTGGCCAGACGGAAGCCACTCCTCAGTAAAGGGCACATGACAGCCCACTTGTGTTTCATTATCTCTATGGTGAAGCATGGTGATGGGAGCATCATGCTGTGGGGATGTTTTTCAGCGGCAGGGACTGGGAGACTAGTCAGGATAGAGAGAAAGATGAACAGAGCAAAGTACAGAGAGATCCTTGATGAAAACCTGCTCCAGAGAGCTCAGGACCTCAGACTGAGGTGAAGGTTAACCTTCCAACAGGACAACGACCCTAAGCACACAGCCAAGACAATGCAGGAGTGGCTTGGGGACAAGTCTCTGAATGCCCTTGAGTGGCCCAATCAGAGCCTGGACTTGAACCCGATCTAATATCTCTGGAGAGAAATTAAAAATAGTTGTGCAGCGACTCTCCCCATCCAACCTGACAGAGATTGAAAGGATCTCCAGAGAAGAATGGGAGAAACTCCCCAAATACAGGTGTGCCAAGCTTGTAGCGTCCTACTCAAGAAGACCCAAGGTTGTAATTGCTGCCAAAGGTGCTTCAACAAAGTATTGAGTAAAGGGTATGAATACTTATGTAAATGAAATATTTCAGTAAAAAAAAAAATGTCAATATGCAAAAATATGAAGAAAAAAAACGATTTAATCAAATTTAGAATAAGGCTTTAACATAACAAAATGTGGAAAAAGTGAATACTTTCCGCACTGTATATGCACGAGTAAGTATATTTGTATGACTGTCCCAAGATTAGCATTTTTTATGTGTTTTAAACTCTTGGTGAATGGCAAGTTAAATGTTATGTAAATCCATTATTATGAAAACGCTCATTGGAGTTTGATTGGAAAAGCATTGTATTGATTGGGAAAGCATTGAATTCTGATCTATAATGCCACTGTAATACTGTATTACTGGGCTGAGGGTCTGAAGTTATCGCCTAGCTTTTCCCTAAGGAGCTAATCTGTAAATAGCTTTGCACACTTCGGGGGAAAAACACACACTTTTCACACATGGGCTGACAAACACACATACACACACACTTGTTCACATGCACGGGCACACACATACACAACCCCGTTTCCTTCCTGATAAGGGATGGGCCATAGACATTTGTCAATGCATCTCCTCATGTCCTCCTATATGTAGAACAAAGGCCTGGTCCTCAGAGACTCCATGTCTTCCTCTGCTCTCCTCTTCTGACCTATTTTGCCTGATTGATTTCTTCCCTGCCGGCCGCTTGTATAACACTGGCGGAGCCCTCCTCCTCTCCTCCTCCCCACCCCTGTCTCTGTCTGGAGGAGGGGCGCAATTAAGTTCACCCAGTCTAAGACGAGGAATCAGGCACCACATACATTACATAAACAGAGCGGTACTCAAGAATCATGCTACCAACCCTGGTTTTGATAGAGTAAATACATTACACCTTAATTGAAACCGTCAACTATCTCTCTCTCTCTCTCTCTCTCTCTCTCTCTCTCTCTCTCTCTGCCTTTCTCTGTTTGGAAGGGGGGGATAATGTGTTTCTCTCATTCTCTCTCCACACACCACGACCTGAGCACCAGTGTAAAGTGACAACCAATAGCCTACTGTTATATTACTATTCATGTCTTTGGAGGGCAGCATATTGTGTAGCAGTGTGTTTTTCTACATGGGTGTTATACAGAAGAACAGCCATCGTTCTTTTTTATCAGGCTACTTAATGTCCCGAGCAACAGAAGTGTTTTCTTTCATTCAGTGTAACCTCAGCTCAGTCCAGCTCAGTCCATCTGTGTTCCATGCCACAATCAAGCGCACACGCACAGCGGTCCAGTTCGTAGTACTGACAGTACTCTTGCTCAAAACCCCTGTCCCTTTAGTCCGGCAAAGTCTGTCACTCACACATGACCAGATCACTTCTAAACACTCTCTCGTGCACTCAATTCAATTTCCATTTCAATTTAAGGGCTTTATTGGCATGGGAAACAAATGTTTACATTGCCAAAGCAAGTGAAATAGATAATAAACAAATGTGAAATAAACAATACAAAATTTACACTAAACATTACACTTACAAAAGTTCCAAAAGAACCAAATAGAAACGGATAATTGTGCACTTACTTACTAACGCTGTTGTTACACTAAGGTTTTGATTCTAAGAGAAACTTAGACTACAATTATTGAGTGGACATGTTAGGATTATTTTGTTCTTACTGTAGTACTGTAGCCTACTCCTAACCAGCACAGCGCCGAGTGGTGCAGTGGTTTAAGACACTGCATCACAGTGCAAACTGTGTTGCCACAGGTGCTAGTTCAATACCTGTGCCGCCACGACTGGGATTAGGCTTTTGGTTTCTCTCCCTCTAAAAACAGAAATAAATCATTCTAAATAACAAACTGGCTTTATTTACAAATTAGTAACAATGTCTCACCCCATGTTCAAGAATGGCATTTTTTCTTGCTCACTTTAGGTTATTTGTAATCCTACATCATCTCCAAAATATCGTTATTTTTTTAAGCAAGCCATAGAAAGTTTAATCCACCAGAAAAGACAGAACAAATAATCAAAACAAATATTGTGGTTAAACTCAAATATAGTAATTGATAAAATGCCCTTTAGCTATTCATTTTCGAAGCCTCCAGTCCTCTAAGTGTAATTATTGGCAGAAAGTCACATCACTGAAAAAAATATTGTTATTTTTTAAACAAAGCGATTATTATTGTTATTATTATTAATTAATTCAGAATGATATAAAAGCCCTTTAGATGTCCTCACAGATATATTATTAACCCTGGTTTTCACAAGCGTAGCAGGATGTGATTTCTGCTAACAACGTTTCCGGGATCGGCTATTAGCAGTACAGTATTTATTGGTCAAATGGGATTACCTTGCAGTTCTCACAATGGGATTGCCTTGCGCACAATGGGATTGCCTTGCAGTTCTCCAGCTTTATCCACTGAGATAGTGGTGGGCACACGAGGTTCAAGGCACGATGGCAGGGGGCACGGGACAGGCCGCAGAGCAGCGCACAGAAGACAGACCTAGCCCATGGGGAAGGGAGGAGGAGAAAGGGGGAGGGGAGGTGGACCCCCGCCCCACTGGGTAGCCCAGAGCAACACTTTAAGGGGCATTGCACTAATGATTGGCGCTGACTATGGAAACGTTCCCGCTGTTCCTAGTGCCTGTCTGCACGTTCAAACTATAACAATGTAACAAATAATGGCGCTTAGATATGAATTCGGGTGGCAGAAATGATTAAATATTAAATCATTAGACCTCTCACTAAAGGCGTCGGTCAAAAGTTATACTTAAATCCGAATTGGATTTAACGAAAAATTACGCAAAAAGCGCACATTTGCTTAAGTACTATAAAGTGTTACATTTCTAACTCAAAACAGCAGTACAGTATTTCTTCATCAACATCTTTATGCTTTTATTAATAAAATAATATGAAAAAAGACATTCAAAATGCAGATGCTTATTTAATAGTTGCACATCCACCTAGCTCCATGACCACGGGTAAAACCTTGCTGATATGATCAATGTATTTGTTGCATTGTAAATTTCTCAAGCCAAAACGTCTTGATGGCCTTGACAAGTTCATCTTTGATTGTAGGCTTGGCAGAGTTAAGGATGAATGTTTTCAGTTGATGCTAAACAAGTTTGATCGGGTTTAAATCAGGAGACCTACATGTAGAGATAAAAAAAATTAAGATATACTGTAGGTGTCACGCCCTGAACTTAGAGAGGAGAGCCTTTTGTATTCTTTATTTTGGTTAGGTCAGGGTGTGACTAGGGTGGGTACTCTAGTTTTTGTATTTCTATGTTGGCCTGGTATGGTTCCCAATCAGAGGCAGCTGTCTATCGTTGTCTCTGATTGGGGATCATATTTAGGCAGCCTTTTCCCCACTGTGGTTGTGGGATCTTGTTTTTGTGTAGTGCTTGTGACCACTGAATTTGCTTCACGTTTCGTTTTGCGCTTTATTGTTTTTTGTGAGTTTCATCTAATAAAACATGTGGAACTCTACGCACGCTGCGCCTTGGTCCATTTATTCCAACGATCGTGACAGAAGATCCCACCACCCCAGGACCAAGCAGCGTGCCCAGAAGGAGCAGGGATCCTGGGCCTGGGAGGAAAGACAGGAGTGGAGGACATCCTGGACATGGGACGAAATCATGGCAGGAGACAGAAGCCGGAGTCCGCACATTTGGGGGGGGGGGGGGGTACTGTCACGCCCTGACCTTAGAGAGCTTTTTATTCTCTATTTTGGTTAGGTCAGGGTGTGACTAGGGTGGGTACTCTAGTTTTTGTATTTCTATGTTGGCCTGGTATGGTTCCCAATCAGAGGCAGCTGTCTATCGTTGTCTCTGATTGGGGATCATATTTAGGCAGCCTTTTCCCCACTGTGGTTCTGAGGTGTGAACCAGAGCCAGTCCACACGGGGTGGTCGGCGGAGCCGAGGTGTGAACCAGAGCCAGTCTGGGAGAGGAAGGTGAACATGGAGGGGAGTGAAGGGAGTGAATCAGAGACAGTCAGTGAGTTGATGGGGAAATTAGAGGAGAGAGTTATGAGAGAGCTGTTGTGTTGGTGCATGAGGCACAACATTCACCCTAAGGAGCGTGTCCTCAGTTTAATGCCATCTAAGTCAGCTCTCCGTACTCGTCCTGAGGAGTGTGCTAGCCGTCTGGTGAAGACTGTGCCGGCCCCACGCACCAGGTCTCCAGTACGCCTCCCCAGCCCTGCACGTCCTGTACCAGCTCTCTGCATGCGCCTTGAGGCGCGTGTCATCTGTTCGGTACCATGTGTGCCGGTTCTACGCACCGTGTCTCCAGTGCGCCTCCACAGCCCAGTACCTCTTCTGCCAGCTCCCCGCACTTGCCGTGCGAAGGTTGTCCTCTGTCCAGGACACGTTGTGCCAGCTCTACGCTCCAGACCTCCAGTGCGCCTCCACAGCCCGGTACGTCCTGTGCCGGCTCCACGCTCCAGGCCTCCTGTGCGTCTCCCCAGCCCGGTACGCCCTGTGCCAGCTCCAAGCACCAGGCTTCCTGTGCGTCTCCCCAGCCCGGTAAGTCCTGTGCCGGCTCCACGCACCCGGCCTCCAGTGCATCTCCCCAGCCCGGTACGTCCTGTGCCAGCTCCACGCACCAGGCCTCCAGCGACGGTCGGCAGTCCAGAGCATCCAGCGAGGGTCGGCAGTCCAGAATATCCAGCGAGGGTCGGCAGTCCAGAGCCTCCAGCGACGGTTCACAGTCCGGAGCCTCCAGTGATGATCCATGGTCCGGAGCCTCCTGCGACGGTCTGCAGTCCGGAGCCTCCAGCGACGGTCTGCGGTCCAGAGTCTCCAGCAACAGTCTGCGGTCCAGAGTCTCCAGCAACGGTCTGCAGTCCAGAGCCTCCAGCGACGGTCTGCAGTCCGGAACCTCCTGCGACGGCCTGCAGTCCGGAGCCTCCAGTGACGATCCATGGTCCGGAGCCTCCTGCGACGGTCTGCAGTCCGGAGCCTCCAGCGACGGTTCCCAGTCCGGAGCCTCCAGTGATGATCCATGGCCCGGGGCCTCCAGTGATGATCCATGGTCCAGAGCCTCCTGCGAGGGTTGCCAGTCCAGAGCCTCCTGCAAGGGTTCCTAGTCCGGAGCCTCCGGCGAGGGTTCCCAGTCCAGAGCCTCCTGCGAGGGTTCCCGGTCCAGAGTCTTCAGCGAGGGTTCCCGGTCCGGAGTCCCCGGCGACGATCCACGGTCTGGTTCCTCCGGCAACGATCCACGGTCCGGAGCATCCGGCGACGATCCACGGTCCGGATCCTCCGGCGATGACCTACGGTCCGGAGTCCCCGGCGACTATCTACGGTCCGGAGTCCCCGGCAACGATCTACGGTCCGGAGTCTCCGGGGACGATCCACGGTCCGGTTCCTCCGTTGACAATCCACGGTCCGGAGCCTCCGGCGACGATCCACGGTCCGGAGCCTCTGGCGACGATCCACGGTCCGGAGTCCCCGGCAACGATCTACGGTCCGGTTCCTCCGGCGACGATCCACGGTCCGGTTCCACGGAAGCGGAGGGATCAGCAAGCGGAGCGGGGTCTACGTCCCGAACCAGTGCCGCCACCGAGGCTAGATGCCCACCCGGACCCTCCCCCATAGAGTCAGGTTTTGCGGCCGGAGTCCGCACATTTGGGGGGGGGGTACTGTCACGCCCTGACCTTAGAGAGCTTTTTATTCTCTATTTTGGTTAGGTCAGGGTGTGACTAGGGTGGGTACTCTAGTTTTTGTATTTCTATGTTGGCCTGGTATGGTTCCCAATCAGAGGCAGCTGTCTATTGTTGTCTGATTGGGGATCGGGGATCATATTTATGATCCCCATTTTGATTGGGGATCATATTTAAGCAGCCTTTTCCCCACTGTGGTTGTGGGATCTTGTTTTTGTGTAGTGCCTGTGAGCACTGCATTTGTTTCACGTTTCGTTTTGCGCTTTATTGTTTTTTGTGAGTTTCATCTAATAAAACATGTGGAACTCTACGCACGCTGCGCCTTGGTCCATTTATTCCAACGATCGTGACAGTAGGCCTACTGTAGGTGTTGTAGGTCTTTTGTTTATTTATTTATTTTTATTTACAGTTGAAGTCGGAAGTTTACATACACCTTAGCCAAATACATTTAAACTCAGTTTTTCACAATTCCTGACATTTAATAATCCAGGAAGAATTCCCTCTCTTAGGTCAGTTAGGATTACCACTTTATTTTAAGAATGTGAAATGTCAGAATAATAGTAGAGAGAATGATTTATTTCAGCTTTTATTTCTTTCATCACATTCCCAGTGGGTCAGAAGTTTACATACACTCAATTAATATTTGGTAGCATTGCCTTCAAAGTTGTTTAACTTGGGTCAAGCGTTTCCGGTAGCCTTCCACAAGCTTCCCACAACAAGTTGGGTGAATCTTGGCCCATTCCTCCTGACAGAGCTGGTGTAACTGAGTCAGGATTGTAGGTCTCCTTGCTTGCACATGCTTTTTCAGTTCTGCCCACACATTTTCTATAGGATTGAGGTCAGGGCTTTGTGATGGCCACTCCAATACCTTGACTTTGTTGTCCTTAAGCCATTTTGCCACAACTTTGGAAGTATGCTTGGCGTTATTGTTCATTTGGAAGACCCATTTGCGACCAAGCTTTAACTTCCTGACTGATGTCTTGAGATGTTTCTTCAATATAGCACATAATTTTTCTTTCTCATGACGCCATCTATTTTGTGAAGTGCGCCAATCCCTCCTGCAGCAAAGCACCCCCACAACATGATGCTGTCACCCCCGTGCTTCACTGTTAGGATGGTGTTTTTCGGCTTGCAAGACTCCCATTTTTGTCCAAACATACCGATGGTCATTATGGCCAAACAGTTCTATTTTTGTTTCATCAGCCCAGAGGACATTTATACAAAAAGTACAATCTTTGTCCCCATGTACAGTTGCAAACCATAGCCTTTCAGGTTATGTCGATATAGGACTTGTTTTACTGTGGATATAGATACTTTTGTACCTGTTTCCTCCAGCATCTTCTCAAGGTCCTTTGCTGTTGTTCTGGGATTGATTTGCACTTTCGCACCAAAGTTCATTAATCTCTAGGAGACAGAAGGCGTCTCCTTCCTGAGCAGTACGACGGCTGCGCGGTCCCATGGTGTTTAGACTTGCGTACTCTTGTTTGTACAGATGAACGTGGTACCTTCAGGCATCTGGAAATTGCTCCCAGGGATGAACCAGTCTTGTGGAGGTGTACTATTTTTTTCTGAGGTCTTCTGAGGTCTTCTTCTGAGGATTTCTTTTGATTTTCTCATAATGTCAAGCAAAGAGGCACTGAGTTTGAAGGTAAGCCTAGAAATACATCCACAGGTACTCTCCAATTGACTAAAATCATGTCAATTAGCCTATCAGAAGCTTCTGAAGACATGACATAATTTTCTGTAATTTTCCAAGCTGTTTAAAGGCACAGTCAACTTAGTGTATGTAAACTTCTGACCCACTGGAATTGTGATACAGTGAATTATAAGTGAAATAATCTGTCTCTAAACAATTGTTGGAAAAATGACTTGTGTCATGCACAAAGAAGATGTATTAAACCGACTTGCCAAAACTATAGTTTGTTTAACAAGAAATTTGTGGAGTGATTGAAAAATGAGTTTTAAAGACTCCAACGTAAGTGTAACTGCAACTTTCATTTGACTACATAAAGGTCTGCTTACTCTGCTGGCGTCTTGACCCCGTTTATGCACTCATTTGCAATGCAAACCTGGGCGGCAGTGTGTTTTGGGTCATTCTCTGCATTTGAGAAGAAAAAAAGACATTTAGCCTAACTGTCACGTTCCTGACCTGTTTTCTGTTGTTTTGTATGTGTTTAGTTGGTCAGGACGTGAGCTGGGTGGGAATTCTATGTTGTGTGTCTAGTTTGTCTGTTTCTATGTCCAGCCTAATATGGTTCTCAATCAGAGGCAGATGGTAATCGTTGTCCCTGATTGAGAATCATATATAGGAGGCTTGTTTTGTGTTGGGATTTTGTGGGTGTTTGTTTCCTGTCTCTGTGATTGCCTGCACCAGATAGGTCTGTCTCGGTTTTTGCACATTTTGTTATTTTGTATGTTGTTTGTAGTGTTTTCACTTGTTCTTTATTAAACATGTTGAACACTAGCCGCGCTGCACTTTGGTCCAATCCTTGCTACTCCTCTTCGGATGAAGAGATGGAGGAAAGCCGTTACAGAAACACCCACCAAACCCGGACCAAGCAGCGTGGAAATGGGCAGCAGCAACAGAAGCAGCGGTACCAGGAGGAATGGTCTTGGGAGCAAATATTCAACGGAGAAGGATCCTGGGCTAAGGTTGGAGAGAATCGCCGCTCTCGGGAGGAGAAGGAGGCAGCCACAGCCCAGGAGCGGTGGATTGAGGAGGCAGCACGTAAGAGAGGCTGGAAGCCCGAGAGGCTCACCCAAAAATTTCTTGGGGGGGGGGGGGGGCTAAAGGGGAGTGTGGCGAAGCCGGGTTGGATACCCGAGCCAACTCCCCGGGCTTACCGTGGAGTGAGAGGGCGTCGTACTGGTCAGACACCGTGTTATGCGGTGGAGCGCACGGTGTCCCCAGTACGCGTGCTTAGCCCAGTGCGGGCTATTCCACCTTGCCGCACTGGGAGGGCTAGGTTGGGCATCGAGCCGGGTGCCATGATGCCGGCCCAACATATCTGGCCTCCAGTACGTCTCCTCGGGCCGGCGTACATGGCACCAGCCTTACAGGTGGTGTCCCCGGTTCGCCTGCATAGCCCAGTGTGGGCTATTCCACCTCGCCGCACTGGCAGGGCTACGGGGACCATTCAACCTGGTAAGGTTGGAGAGGCTCGGTGCTCAAGAGCGCGTGTCCTCCTTCACGGTCCGGTATATCCGGCGCCACCTTCCCGCCCCAGCCCAGTACCACCAGTGCCTACACCACGCACCAGGCTTCCAGTGCATCTCCAGAGCCCTGTTCCTCCTCCCCGCACTCGCCCTGAGGTGCGTGCCCTCAGCCCGGTACCTCCAGTTCCGGCACCACGCATCAGGCCTATAGTGCGTCTCAGCCGGCCAGAGTCTGCCGTCTGCCCAGCGGTGCCTGAACTGCCCGTCTGCCCAGCGGCGCCTGAACTGCCAGGCTGCCCAACGCCGTCTGAACTGTCCGTCTGCTCAACGCCGTCTGAACTGTCCGTCTGCTCAGCGGCGCCTGAACTGCCCGTCTGCTCAACGCCGTCTGAACTGCCCGTCTGCCCAGCGGCGCCTGAACTGCCCGTCTGCCCAACGCCGTCTGAACTGTCCGTCTGCTCAACGCCGTCTGAACTGTCCGTCTGCTCAACGCCGTCTGAACTGTCCGTCTGCTCAACGCCGTCTGAACTGTCCGTCTGCTCAACGCCATCAGAGCTGGCCGTCTGCCAAGCGCCATCGGAGCCATCCGTCTCCCCAGCGCCATCTGAGCCATCCGTCTCCCCAGCGCCATCTGAGCCATCCGTCTCTCCAGCGCCATCTGAGCCATCCGTCTCTCCAGCGCCATCTGAGCCATCCGTCTCTCCAGCGCCATCTGAGCCATCCGTCTCCCCAGCGCCGTCTGAGCCATCCGTCTGTCCCGAGCCGTTAGAGCCGCCCGTCTGTCCCGAGCCGTTAGAGCCGTTCGTCAGTCAGGAGCCGCTAGAGCCATTCGTCAGTCAGGATCTGCCAGGGCCGCCAACCAGACAGGATCTGCCAGAGCCGCCAACCAGACAGGATCTGCCAGAGCCGCCAACCAGACAGGATCTGCCAGAGCCGCCAACCAGACAGGATCTGCCAGAGCCGCCAACCAGACAGGATCAGCCGGAGTCGTCAGTCAGCCATGAGCGTCCAGAGCCGTCAGCCAGTCATGAGCTGCCCTACAGTCATGAGCTGCCCTACAGTCATGAGCTGCCCTACAGTCATGAGCTGCCCTACAGTCATGAGCTGCCCTACAGTCATGAGCTGCCCTCCAGTCATGAGCTGCCCTCCAGTCATGAGCTGCCCTCCAGTCATGAGCTGCCCTCCAGTCATGAGCTGCCCTCCAGTCATGAGCTGCCCTCCAGTCATGAGCTGCCCTCCAGTCATGAGCTGCCCTCCAGTCATGAGCTGCCCTTCAGTCATGAGCTTCCCTCCAGTCCGGAGCTGCCACCCAGTCCGGAGCTGCCACCCAGTCCGGAGCTGCCACCCAGTCCGGAGCTGCCACCCAGTCCGGAGCTGCCACCCAGTCCGGAGCTGCCACCCAGTCCGGAGCTGCCACTCAGTCCGGAGCTGCCACTCAGTCCGGAGCTACCTCTCTGTCCTGAGCTACCTCTCTGTCCTGAGCTACCTCTCTGTCCTGAGCTACCTCTCTGTCCTGAGCTACCTCTCTGTCCTGAGCTACCTCTCTGTCCTGAGCTACCTCTCTGTCCTGAGCTACCTCTCTGTCCTGAGCTACCTCTCTGTCCTGAGCTACCTCCTAAATCATGTGGGGGCCTTGGGGAGGATTCTTAGGCCAAGGTCGTGGGCGAGGGTCGCCACTCAAAGGACGCTAAGGAGGGGGACAAAGACAGTGGTGGAGTGGTGTCCTCGTCCTGCGCCGGAGCCGCCACCGCGGACAGATGCCCACCCAGACCCTCCCCTTGAGTTTTAGGGGTGCGCCCGGAGTTCGCACCTTGAGGGGGGGGTTCTGTCACGTTCCTGACCTGTTTTCTGTTGTTTTGTATGTGTTTAGTTGGTCAGGACGTGAGCTGGGTGGGAATTCTATGTTGTGTGTCTAGTTTGTCTGTTTCTATGTCCAGCCTAATATGGTTCTCAATCAGAGGCAGATGGTAATCGTTGTCCCTGATTGAGAATCATATATAGGAGGCTTGTTTTGTGTTGGGATTTTGTGGGTGTTTGTTTCCTGTCTCTGTGATTGTCTGCACCAGATAGGTCTGTCTCGGTTTTTGCACATTTTGTTATTTTGTATGTTGTTTGTAGTGTTTTCACTTGTTCTTTATTAAACATGTTGAACACTAGCCGCGTTGCACTTTGGTCCAATCCTTGCTACTCCTCTTCGGATGAAGAGATGGAGGAAAGCCGTTACACTAACAGCCAACGTTATGTACAATACTAGAAAGATACATGTAAATAGGCCTAAACATAGCAAAATATTGCTAGAATCCAACTTGAAAGAAACGATGTGGTCCCAGAAACACCTCTCTGACATAGGGTCCAGCATATCTCTTGATGATTTCTTCCTCAAAGAAATCTCAGGCCATGATACCTGAAAAAGGAGGTAGCAGTGAATTATTGTGGAACACATAGCAGTCGTAGGTGTAGGCTACAATATTTTATGTATCTTTTGCTTTGTAAACAGCCAAACTTACCATCAAAAATAAAATATGGGCCTGATCCCTGGCGAGAAATTGCCCCCAACACATGGAGTTTGAGTAGATGCTTGGGACTCTGCTTGCTTGAACTTCCTTTTTTCTGTAGCAATTTTGAGCAAATTCCTTTAAGGGCCACGGTTGATTCGTCTGTGAAGATGACATCATTGAATGTCTCACCAGCTTTGATCCATGCCTGAGCCTGCAGGACGGGAAGTTTTTTGTTTGTCAGATTAATCATTGGGTCGAAACTACAGAACAGAACAAAACAAAACAAGCAATTAATGTTAATGTTCTGATGTTAATGTTCTGAACAAAAATAAATATATAATAAAAAATAAATATATATATATATATATACAGTGGGGAGAACAAGTATTTGATACACTGCCGATTTTGCAGGTTTTCCTACTTACAAAGCATGTAGAGGTCTGTAATTTTGTAATTGTAATTGGATTCAAAAATCCAGAAAATCACATTGTATGATTTTTAAGTAATTAATTTGCATTTTATTGCATGACATAAGTATTTGAAAACCTACCAACCAGTAAGAAATCCGGCTCTCACAGACCTGTTAGTTTCTCTTTAAGAAGCCCTCCTGTTCTCCACTCATTACCTGTATTAACTGCACCTGTTTGAACTCGTTACCTGTATAAAAGACACCTGTCCACACACTCAATCAAACAGACTCCAACCTCTCCACAATGGCCAAGACCAGAGAGCTGTATAAGGACATCAGGGATAAAATTGTAGACCTGCACAAGGCTGGGATGGGCTACAGGATAATAGGCAAGCAGCTTGGTGAGAAGGCAACAACTGTTGGCGCAATTATTAGAAAATGGAAGAAGTTCAAGATGACGGTCAATCACCCTCAGTCTGGGGCTCCATGCAAGATCTCACCTCGTGGGGCATCAATGATCATGAGGAAGGTGAGGGATCAGCCCAGAACTACACAGCAGGACCTGATCAATGACCTGAAGAGAGCTGGGACCACAGTCTCAAAGAAAACCATTAGTAACACACTACGCCGTCATGGATTAAAATCCTGCAGCGCATGCAAGGTCCCCCTGCTCAAGCCAGCGCATGTCCAGGCCCGTCTGAAGTTTGCCAATGACCATCTGGATGATCCAGAGGAGGAATGGGAGAAGGTCATGTGGTCTGATGAGACAAAAATATAGCTTTTTGGTCTAAACTCCACTCGCCGTGTTTGGAGGAAGAAGAAGGATGAGTACAACCCCAAGAACACCATCCCAATCATGAAGCATGGAGGTGGAAACATCATTCTTTGGGGATGCTTTTCTGCAAAGGGGACAGGACGACTCCACCGTATTGAGGGGAGGATGGATGGGCCATGTATCGCGAGATCTTGGCCAACAACCTCCTTCCCTCAGTAAGAGCATTGAAAATGGGTTGTGGCTGGGTCTTCCAGCATGACAACGACCCGAAACACACAGCCAGGGCAACTAAGGAGTGGCTCCGTAAAAAGCATCTCAAGGTCCTGGAGTGGCCTAGCCAGTCTCCAGACCTGAACCCAATAGAAAGTCTTTGGAGAGAGCTGAAAGTCCATATTGCCCAGCGACAGCCCCGAAACCTGAAGGATCTGGAGAAGGTCTGTATGGAGGAGTGGGCCAAAATCCCTGCTGCAGTGTGTGCAAACCTGGTCAAGAACTACAGGAAATGTATGATCTCTGTAATTGCAAACAAAGGTTTCTGTACCAAATATTAAGTTCTGCTTTTCTGATGTATCAAATACTTATGTCATGCAATAAAATGCAAATTAATTACTTAAAAATCATGCAATGTGATTTTCTGGATTTTTGTTTTAGATTCCGTCTCTCACAGTTGAAGTGTACCTATGATAAAAATTACAGACCTCTACATGCTTTGTAAGTAGGAAAACCTGCAAAATCGGCAGTGTATCAAATACTTGTTCTCCCCACTGTATATAAAGCATGTCTTACCGAGCTTTTCCATAAGTCCACCCAAGTTTCTTCAACTGTCTTCTGACTGTGATTATAGCGATGTTGAGGTGCCGTGATGCCAGCAGATTACAGGTGGCCGTTGCCGATAGCTCATCATCTTCATTCATCAGTGAGTTGATGGCTCGAATAGTCTCGCTGGAAATGGAATACAATGTAAAAATGTGCAGCATACAGTAAAGCCCAGGAGTAGATATATTTAAGCATTATTTTTTAGCATTATTAGGCCTACTTTACAGTATTGTCGTCTACTTGCTGTACCTGTTCTTTTTCCTGGGCTCTAGCACTGTCCGTGACCAAATTCCCCAAGTCTACCAGTATTTTGGAAATGTCTCAAGTAGATTTTCCGTTCCTCCTGAAAGCCCTAATCTGCTCACTTAAATGAATAAAGATCCTGGTCATGGTGATACAGTATGTTGTTACAGCATAATCAAAGTGAGGACAATGGGCGATCTGCTGTATACATGCAAGCAAATTATTCTGAGCAAGTGTTGACTTAAAAAAAAAGTTGTGTAACCTACAGTGCTGTATACCTGTTTTTCCTCACCAATCAACACACAGAGAAATAGACAAAAATAATAATTGAATAGAGACAGTGATTTTATGAGAGTAATCAGATCAAAAGTATTATCTTATTGTCACGGAATATATTATGTACTAAGCATATGTGTTAAACATGTTACATTTGTAGTGTAGGCCAATTCATTATGCTAATATTATATACTTCTTATGTTCTGTCCCGCTGTCTATTGGCTCAGAAAAAAATTGGCCCGAGGCCTAACCTAGTTGATGAACCCTGATCTATAATATGTCTTACAGAGAGCCTTTCCATTTCTTCAACTGTCTTCTGATTGTGATTAGGGTGTGGAAACAGTCACATTATACAGCGCCATATTTTCCTAACGGAGTGGCGCAAACTGCGCTGCTACAGATGCTGGTTCGATACCCGTGCCGGCCGCGACCGGGAGACACATGAGGCGACTTTTGTTTTCTCTCCCTCTAAAAACATAATAAATAATTCTAGATAACAAACTGGCTTTATTTACAAATGAATGAGAATATCTCGCCCCATGTTCAAGAATGGCCCTTTTCTTGCTCACTATAGGTTAAATGAAAATGAAATAATCTCCAAAATATCGTTATTTTTTAAACAAAGCAATTATTATTATTAATTAATGAATTAACAATTATATAAAGGCCCCTTAGATATTCTCACAGATCAGATTTGACCTTAGATATTCATTTAGAATCCTCCAATCCTCTTATGCTCTCAGTACTGTAGCCTGTTCCCGACTGTCACGTTGTACAGCGCCATATTTTCTGTTCCATCCTAACGGATGGTTTCGATTAAAAAAATTATTGGAATAGAAACACCATAACATTAATGAAATTAATTAAGCTACATTTATTCAAATCAATCCCATATACTATGTTCTTACAAAAAAATGTTTTAAATTCTCTAGTAATGCCAATATTGAAGACTGTCAAATACTTCTCAAAGATGCCCTCTGGTGGTCAAACTAGTACTAACTAGCAGTAATGGTAAAAATGGCTGACAATTAAATATCATGCCATAGAATTCTGCAGCAGCCCGCAAGGTGTGTGTGTGTGTGTGTGTGTGTGTGTGTGTGTGTGTGTGTGTGTGTGTGTGTGTGTGTGTGTGTGTGTGTGTGTGTGTGTGTGTGTGTGTGTGTGTGTGTGTGTGTGTGTGTGTGTGTGTGTGCGTGCGTGCGTGCGTGCGTGCGTGCGTGCGTGCGTGGAGTTCAGGCTCGACTACTGGAATAGGAGGAATAATTCACCAGCTAAACAAACGAAGGTCACAGGCCAAAACCTACCCACCCCACTGGCACACAAACATACACCCTCTCTCTTTCTGTCCATTTCTTTCTCTCCCTCTGTCACCCTTCTTCTCACTAGTTTGCTCTCTGTTTCTCTTTCTCTGATTCCCCCTACACAATCACTCTCTCTCTATCTCTGCCTCACTTATTCTTTCTTTCTCTTCTTTTCTCACCATAACAATTTGTATGTAATATCAAGGCAATATATGATCTCTCTCTTGTCTACACAGAGAAAAGGTCTCTTTATGGTACAGGAGCATCTCACTATCTCCTAACTCATCCTAAGTGCTGTACGAAGGGGAGAAACGACTGCTAAAGGGTCATTCATTCTACCCTCCTCTCACCACCTCTCATCCAAAAGACAGAGGGAAAATACCAGATTTATCTCAACAACACTAAACATCTTCTTACTTTGTCTCCTTTATTTCAATTAATCTGACAGCCCAAATACAGGCCATCTATTTAACAGGATTAGGTGATAAGACTCCGTCCCACCAGTCCAGAATCTCACAGAAATCCTCTTAAACAGCCTATGGCGCTACCGCTAGCGCTAACTCAGCCCTGCAGCCGGGAGGGGCAGGGAGGTGATCCCGGCCAGAGGGACCCAGGGCCGGGGCCAAGAAAATGGATAGAGCACTGGAAGAGGGAAAGAGAAGGCGACTAATGATACCGGACCCATCACACACAACAGTATAGAAACATTCTCATCTGCCACCATCATAGAAAACCAGTAACCACACAGAGCCAAACCATAAAAATCTGACAATTAGTCAAGTTAATTATGAAAATGTGTAAGCAATTGATATTATGATCTGATAGTTTGCATAATTTGCATTATTTCCTTTCAATTGAGAAGGAAACTGATTACAGTGGGGACTGATGGTAAACACTGCAATGATTTATTTGCATTTGGCCACTAACAAACATTTATATTGATCACTTTATAGGGACATACCATATCTGCTATGTTTATATGCAGAATTTATAGTGTGAATAAAATATTTATGTATTCATTGAATACCATGTTTCATATATTTCCCACAGGGAACAAAAGAAACAGGTCCAAACCACCGGCATGCCCCCTCACATTCTCTAACAATGCTGTCGCCAGCGCTTCAAAATGAAATTAGAGAATCAACACATTGTCTTCCAGCATTGTCTTCCATTATTGTCTTCCAGTATACAGAGGAGAGATGGAGCTAAGAAAACAAGTGAAGCGAGACGTGACAGAACATTTTTTATTGGTTTTGTTTTTCCAGGTGTCTGATTTCCAACCGCTTTTTCTGGTTTCCGCTCTCGCCAACAAAGTTTTTTTTTAATAGTAAAACAACAAAATTGGATGTTCTATGATCACAACAACAATGCTTAAACCACATCAGGGGACCACTTTTGAGATCTGGGAAAAATCTAAGAGTTAGTTATTTTTGAGTGTAGTTATCCAGCTCTGTTTGGTTAGCAGCAGAGTTGATTTGGAGTAGTCATCTTGGCTCACCCACACACAAACACAAGCTTTGCAGGTCGATCAACCCATCTAAATACCTCTCACACCCTACAGTAACCTGTGGATCATGAGCGAACCATCCTAAATCACCAAAACGTTAATAACCTATTTATCGACACTTTATGTAGCGTCCTGTAATACTTTGTTTGAATTGAGACACATTCGGTCATTCATAATACATCCATAAATACTCTACATCGCGTGACAGTGTACTTTCTATAAAGTCAGACACCTTTGGTCATTCATAACACATGCATCAATGCTCTTTCTCATATGGCGGTGTACTTTCCATAAAGTTAGACACCTTTGGTCAGTCATAGCACATACCTAAATGCCCTTTATCACATGACGCTGTACTTTCTGTAAAGTCAGACACCTTTGGTCATTCATAACACATACATGCTCTTTATCATATGACGCTGTACTTTCTATAAAGTCAGACACCTTTGGTCAGTCATAGCACATACATAAATGCCCTTTATCATATGATGCTGTACTTTCTATAAGGTCAGACACCTTTTGTCATTCATAAGACATACAGTTGAAGGCAGAAGTTTACATAGCTTTTGTTCAAAGCAACTTACAGTCATGCGTGCATACGTAACCAGTGTGAAATGCCTAGCTAGTTAGCAGTGTGACTAGTAGCTTTTCAATCGGTGATGTCACGCGCTCTGAGACTTTGAAATAGTTGTTTCCTTCGAGATGGTCGCCTCGCTTCGCGTTCTTAGGAAACTATGCAGTATTTAGTTTTTTTTATGTATTATTTCTTAAACTGTTACCCCAGGAAATCTTAAGTCTTATTACATACAGCCTGAAGGCACTATTGGATATTAGAGCAATGTCAACTTACCAACATTACGACCAGGAATACGACTTTCCTGAAGCGGATCCTCTGTTTGGACCACCACCCAGGACAATGGATTAGATCCCAGTAGGCGACCCAAAACAACGGCGCCGCAGAAGGGGCAGACGGAGCAGACGGAGCGGCCTTCTGGTCAGGCTCCGTAGACGGGCACATCGCTCACCGCTCCCAAGTATACTACTCGCCAATGTCCAGTCTCTTGACAACAAGGTAGATGAAATTCGAGCAAGGGTTGCCTTCCAGAGAGACATCAGAGACTGTAACATTCTCTGTTTCACGGAAACATGGCTCACTCGGGATACGTTATCAGAGTCTGTACAGCCACCCGGTTTCTTCACGCATCGCGCCGACAGAAACAAACATCTCTCTGGTAAGAAGAAGGGCGGGGGTGTATGCCTTATGATTAACGAGTTGTGGTGTGATCATAACAACATACCGTAACTCAAGTCCTTTTGTTCACCTGACCTAGATTTCCTTACAATCAAATGCCGACCGCATTATCTCCCAAGACAATTCTCTTCAATTATAATCACAGCCCCAAGCAGACACCTCGACGGCCCTGAAAGAACTTCACTGGACTCTATGTAAACTGGAAACCACGTATTCTGAGGCTGCATTAAATGTAGCTGGGGATTTTAACAAAGCTAATCTGAAAACAAGGCTCCCTAAATTTTATCAGCATATCGAATGCGCGACCCGGGGTGGCAAGATTCTGGATCATTGCTACTCTAACTTCCACGACGCATACAAAGCTCTCCCTCGCCCTCCATTCGGCAAATCAGACCAAGACTCCATTGTGTTGCTCCCAGCCTATAGACAGAAACTAAATCAGGAAACACCCGTACTCAGGTCTGTTCAACGCTGGTCCGACCAATCTAATTCCACGCTTAAAGATTGGTTCGATCACGTGGACTGGGATATGTTCCGGATAGCCTCAGACAACAACATTGACGTATACGCTGATTCGTAGAATGAGGGTAGGAAACAACATCTCCACCCCGCTGATCCTCAACACTGGTACCCAATGAGGGTGCGTTCTCAGCCCTCTCCTGTACTCCCTGTTCACCCATGACTGCGTGGCCATGCACGCCTCCAACTCAATCATCAAGTTTGCAGACGACACTAAAGTGGTAGGCTTGATTACCAACAACGACGGGATGGCCTACAGGGAGGAGGTGAGGTCCCACAGAGTGTGGTGTCAGGAAAATAACCTCACACTCAACGTCAACAAAACAAAGGAGATGATCGTGGACTTCAAGAAACAGCAGAGGGAGCACGCCCCTATCCACATCGACGGGCCAGTAGTGGAGAAGGTGGAAAGTTTTAAGTTCCTCTGCGTTCACATCACGGACAAACTGAAATGGTCCACCTACACAGATAGCGTTATGAAGAAGGCTCAACAGCGCCTCTTCAACCTCAGGAGGCTGAAAAAATTCTGCTTGTCACCAAAAACACTCACAAACCTTTACAGATGCACAATCGAGAGCATCCTGTCGGGCTGTATCACCGCCTGGTATGGCAACTGCTCCACCCTCAAACGTAAGGCTCTCCAGAGGGTAGTGAGGTCTGCACAATGCATCACCGGGGGCAAACTACCTGCCCTCCAGGACACCTACACCACCCGATGTCACAGGAAGGCCAAAAAGATAATCAAGGACAACAACCACCACAAACACTTACTGAAGCAGTTATAGGTCATTAGGCCCTAATCTATGGATTTCACATGACTGGGAATACATATATATGTAGGTGTCCTACACCACCCGATGTCACAGGAAGGCCAAAAAGATCATCAAGGACAACAACCACCCGAGCCACTGCCTGTTCACCCCGCTACCATCCAGAAGGCAAGGTCAGTACAGGTGCATCAATGCTGGGACCGAGAGACAGAAAAACAGCTTCTATCTCAAGGCCATCAGACTGTTAAACAGCCATCACTAACATTGAGTGGCTGCTGCCAACATACTGACTCAAATCTCTAGCCACTTTAATAATAAAAAATTTGATGTAATAAATTATAAATAATAAATAAAGTCACTTTAAACAACGCCACTTTATATAATGTTTACATACCTACATTACTCATCTCATATGTATATACTGTACTCTATACCATCTACTGCATCTTGCCTATGCCGTTTGGCCATCGCTCATCTATATATTTAAATGTACATATTCTTATTCCATCCTTTACACGTGTGTATAAGGTAGTTGTTGTGAAATTGTTAGATTACTTGTTAGATATTACTGCACGGTCGGAACTAGAAGCACAAGCATTTCGCTACACTCGTATTAACATCTGCTAACCATGTGTATGTGACCAATAAAATTTGATTGATTTGATTTGTTTTGAGCAATAGGTAATGATGCTTCGTGGGTGACTGTTGTCGATGTATTCAGAGGGTCCCTGGTTTGAGCCCAAGTTGGGGCAAGGAGAAGGACGGAATCAATACGTTTACACATAAAAGATTTAGGTATGGGTGGTCCCAGGAATCGAAACCCCTATCCTGTTGTTGCAATGCCCTACCAACATGCATGACAGGGTTATTGATGCTTTGTGAAGCCTCAATTTAATGTGAATTATAAAGGATTTATTAAGCGGTGCTTATGTCCTTTCTATAGCACAGATTTATGTCATATTTTACATGGTGGGTTATGTCATATTTGACATATACATGTATATGGATATGGTTATGTCACACAGTTATACCTAATTTATGAACCATTTATAGAGCTTGACATACGGTTGTAGATGATTTGTGACACATTTATGTAGTGCTTATGAAGGCTACATGAAGGCTTTATGCGTCTTTATAAGCTGCACTGCATTTCAAGTGAGACCCAAAAAATTATCTCACATCTTGCTTCTCTTGATCTCTTAGCTCCGTCTCTCCTCTTCGTGGACAGAGAGGCTGCATGCTGAAAGACAATGCTGGATGACAATGTGTTGATTCTCTCATTTAATTTTGGAGCGCCGGCGATGGCAATGTGAGGCGGCGTGCCGGTGGTTCAGCCTGGTCTCATAAGCTAGACGTAACATAGTAGGATATGTTATGTTTGGTATGGTTACATAAGACAGATGGTTACTCAAAGTAAAAAGAAAAGGAGGGTGGTTGGTCGGGGTGGATGGATAGGCGTATAATGTAAACGTCTAGCAATCCAAAGGTTGAAAGTTACAATCTCATAATGGACAACTTTAGCATTTTTGTCATTTTTCAACTACTTACTACTTTTTAGATACTTTTCAACTACTCTTACATCTAACATTACTCTAGAAACTGAAGGCCACAGCTGGTGGCCATATTGGAAATGATCCATGAGGCTGTTATGTTCTGTTATGTGGCCTTTTGCATTCAGTGGCTGTCTGCCGACTGATGAAGGTCCACTTGAGTTCCTGGAAATCAGAAGGAGGGGAAAAGCTTTAATCTCCTGTTTACTTGTTGCCAGAAGAAGGACAGAAAGAAAGAGAGTGAAGAGAGAGAAAGAGAGAAAGTGGGGGAAAATGGGAACACGTTTGGAGAAACCTGAAAATAGACATCTTGAGGGCTCATCGGAATGTTGTCTCCTCTTGTTATGTAAGGGAACACATACACATGCATAAGACACACACACACACACACACACACACACACACACACACACACACACACACACACACACACACACACACACACACACACACACACACACACACACACACACACACACACACACACACACACACACACACACACACACACACACACACACACACACACACACACACACACACACACACACTGAAAGAAGCACCGCAACATTCTTAGCAAATGTTTTTCATTCTTTTTTTAATTAGAGCAAAAGATCAGATAAATGCCAAGTGTCAATACTGCAGAGAGTGAGAATATGGCAACGCCGACCTTTTAAAGCTCCCTGATCTTTGATAATGTCAGAGATGGAGCATCTTGTTCCTCTCCTCCTTTAGGTTTAACCCTCTGGGTTCCCCCTCCACAACCCAGCAGCACCCACCACACCCCCTATGGAACCACACATTACAACAGACTAATGGAAAAGAGAGACTAGGCACTGTGCTGATGATTGTCATGACTGACACTTAAGCTGTGCCTATTATGCCTCGCTCTCTCTCTCTCTCTCTCTCTCTCTGTCTCTGTGTCTCTGTCTCTCTCTCTCCTTCTCTCTATCTCTCTCTCTCTCCCCCCTTCCTTCCTTCCTTCCTTCCTTCCTTCCTTCCTTCCTTCCTTCCTTCCTTCCTTCCTTCCTTCCTTCCTTCCTTCCTTCCTTCCTTCCTTCCTTCCTTCCTTCCTTCCTTCCCTCCCTCCCTCCCTCCATGACAAGGGCATCACTTCCTCTTGTTTAGTCATTATAATGTACTCAGGCTGCGTTGCCAAATGCTTCAACTTTATATGACATTCCTGGCGGCAGGTAGCCTAGTAGTTAGAGCGTTGGACTAGTAACCAAGATTGAATCCCCGAGCTGAGAAGGTAACAATCTGTTGTTCTGCCCCTGAACAAGGCAGTTAACCCACTGTTCCTATGCTGTCATTGAAAATAAGAATTTGTTCTTAACTGACTTGCCTAATTAAATAAAGGTAAAATTAAAAGAACAATAATAATAATTCCTGGCCTTGCTTCAAGGCACTAGGCATCACCAAGGACGGGCCCCTCTGTACAGGAGTAATCTCACATACCTCAGAGATGAGACAGGAACCAGTGCTTCTGACAGGCTAAGCCGCATAAGTGGCAAAATCTCATTCAAAGCACCAATTCCCCTAATGAGGTAACATGAAGCTAGATTATCTCTCTGAAACCTGATGACTGAGTATTCCTAAGTGCCCAGTCCAATAGACATGATATACACGTATTATAAAATGTTGGTCTCGCTTTAAATGAAGTGCAGCTTACAAAGGCTTCGTAAAGCCCTCATAAGCACTACATAAATGTGTCACAAATAATCTATAACCGTATCTCAGTGTTTATACAGGGTTTATAAATGTAGCATATCTGTGTGACACAATCACCCAATGAAAAACGTGTCATAACCCACTATGTCGAATATGACACAAACATATGCTTTATAAAGGGTAGTATGTTGTGCTGCAGGATGACACGCGCTCTAAAGAGAAGTCATGTGAGGCACATTACACCAGGCAACACTTACCTTCATGAAAGCCCCTAACATAAGGACATTTAAAGTGTCTTTCTTCTGGATTCAAGTAACATGTTCCTCAGTACACAAACACATACACAACAATGTAACAAACCATATCGTGTGGTCCTGGGCCCAGACAGGTCTTTGATACATTCGCCCTCTCCCCCACTGAAAGATCCGACACAAAATGTTGGCACCATTGGACACAGGTTGTAATCAAGCCCTGGTTTCCAGCACGGGAACAGAAGAGGAATACCTGGTGGCTAGGTCGTCTTAGGTAGGATTACTCCAACGGAAGGGTTAGGTAACAGGTTAAGGTTAGGGTTAAGGTTAGGGGAAGGGTTAGGTAACAGGTTAAGGTTAGGGTTAAGGTTAGGGGAAGGGTTAGGTAACAGGTTAAGGTTAGGGGAAGGGTTAGCTAATATGGTGAGCAGTTGCAAAGTATCTAAAAAGTAGTAAGTAGTTGAAAAGTTGCTAATTAGCTACAATGCTAAAGTTGGCCGTGATGAGAGTCGAACGTTATAGGATAGTTGTTAGTGACTCCTGACTGGAGTAGCATCAAGGCTTTAGATGACATGTCTGGGCAGAGTGGAGCGGGTGCTATGGCAGAGTTGGAGCAAACAGAAAGATAGACTCCAGTGAAGGTGATGATACGTTCCAGATGTATCTACTGGGTTCACGGTCACAGGGGACAGACAGACAGACACGACAGACAGACACAGATTTGAGTATATCATTACAATGGTAGGAAAAAAAGCAATTTTTCATGTAGGATTATCTATTCAAACATGCAGGGTGGAGACACTGTTTCAATTACTCTGTTTTTAGAGGTGAGATCTTTGACACTGTCATCATGTATACTTCTGTCATCATGTATACATGCCTGTATGCGTCTGAAGGGGGTTGTACATCTCAGAATATGTGCAAGCAGCATCGATGTATTTTATGTAGTTACTGTGCATTTAGAATCTATATATTCAACAGCAGGCTAACATGTTCAGACCTGCTCAGTCTGTTGTATTGTGTGTGTGTGTGTACACACTTAAATGCATGTCTGCCTGCTCGCGCGCATGTGTATGTGTACATGCGTCTGTGCATGTGTGATGTTTTAGTGTGTGTGCCTGCATATGTACGTAAGTGTGTGGCCCATATACTGTAGTAGGGTATGATGGTGGTCTTGTCTTGTCGTGTTGTTACGCATTAAGCCCCACTGGCAAGCTGTAGCTCTCAGAGTTCACCTCAGTCCATGATAGATAGAGAGCATGCTGTTGATCCTGGCCTACACACACATGCACACACACACACACACACACACACACACACACACACACACACACACACACACACACACACACACACACACACACACACACACACACACACACACACACACACACACACACACACACACACACACACATACACACACACACACACACACACGCGCACACATGTATGCACGCACACGTACACATGGGCACACACACACATTCACCCACCATATGTCCTCTGTGGGTTGACGCCCCCCCTTGGATTGTGCCGTGGCGGAGATCTTTGTGGGCTATACTCGGTGTAACGCTCGTCGTTGGAATGAGAAGAGGAGGACCAATGCGCAGCGTGGTAAGTGTCCATATTGATAATTTATTATCATGAACACAAAACAAAATAACGAGAACGAAACGAAACAGTCCTGAACGGTGAATACAAAAAAACACTGAACAGAAAATAATCACCCACAAAACACAATGAAAAACAGGCTACCTTAATATGGCTCCCAATCAGAGACAACGACTGACACCTGCCTCTGATTGAGAACCATACTAGGCCAAACACATAGAAACAGACAACCTAGACATACAACATAGAATGCCCAGCCCACCCACACACTCGGCCTTGTCTCAGGGTGGTAAGTTGGTGGTTGAAGTTATCCCTCTAGTGGTGTGGGGGCTGTGCTTTGGCAAAGTGGGTGGGGTTATATCCTTCCTGTTTGGCCCTGTCTGGGGGTATCATCGGATGGGGCCACAGTGTCTCCTGACCCCTCCTGTCTCAGCCTCCAGTATTTATGCTGCAGTAGTTTATGTGTCGGGGGGCTAGGGTCAGTTTGTTATATCTGGAGTACTTCTCCTGTCTTATCCGGTGTCCTATGTGAATTTAAGTATGCTCTCTCTAATTCTCTCTTTCTCTCTTTCTTTCTTTCTCTCTCTCGGAGGACCTGAGCCCTAGGACCATGCCTCAGGACTACTTGGCATGATGACTCCTTGCTGTCCCCAGTCCACCTGGTCATGCTGCTGCTCCAGTTTCAACTGTTCTGCCTGAGGCTATGGAACCCTGACCTGTTACCCAGATGTGCTACCTGTCCCAGACCTGCTGTTTTCAACTCTCTAGAGACCGCAGGAGCGGTAGAAATACTCTTAATGATCGGCTATGAAAAGCCAACTGACATTTACTCCTGAGGTGCTGACTTGCTGCACCCTCGACAACTACTGTGATTATTATTATTTGACCATGCTGGTCATTTATGAACATTTGAACATCTTGGCCATGTTCTGTTATAATCTCCACCCGGCACAGCCAGAAGAGGACTGGCCACCCCTCATAGCCTGGTTCCTCTCTAGGTTTCTTCCTAGGTTTTGGCCTTTCTAGGGAGTTTTCCCTAGCCACCGTGCTTCTACACCTGCATTGCTTGCTGTTTGGGGTTTTAGGCTGGGTTTCTGTACAGCACTTTGAGATATCAGCTGATGTACGAAGGGCTATATAAATAAATTTGATTTGATTTTGATTTGTCCATTTACTGGTTACTGCTAACATCATTGCCTGCACACATACTGATAACTGCAGTCAAGACACAGGGTGCACTGTAGCATGATGCTTGCAACATCAAAGATGTGGGCTTCATTTCTTAACTCTGTGTAAGTCAATTTGGATAAAAGCATCTGTTAAATGACCATGTCATAAGTGATCTGTAGCGATAGAATGATAAGGTGACAATATATCCGATTGAGGGATTGTGTGTGTGTGTGTGTGTGTGTGTGTGTGTGTGTGTGTGTGTGTGTGTGTGTGTGTGTGTGTGTGTGTGTGTGTGTGTGTGTGTGTGTGTGTGTGTGTGCGCGCGTGTGTGTGTGTGTGTGTGTTATACTTATGTATTAATGTATACACTCCAGGACTTATCCAACGGTAGCTTTGCATGCCATCAAAGCAGGCTGATAGCTGGCTGTTTGTAAAATGAAGACTAACTTGCGGGAGACTGTTTGTGTAAAAACGTGTCTTTGTGTGCTAAGTTTGCTATGGTGTCCAGCTGCAATAACAGTGAATCATAGTATGATCATTCAGGGTCAATCTGTAGCCAAAACACTGACAAACAAGTAGTGCAATAAAACACATTATAAACTGGGTGGTTAGAGCCCTGAATGCTGATTGTCTGAAAGCCGTGGTATACCACGGGTATGACAAAACATTTATTTTTACTGCTCTAATTACATTGGTAACCAGTTTATAATAGCAATAAGACAGCTCGGGGGTTTGTGGTATATTGCCAATATACCATGGCTAAGGGCTGTATCCAGGCCCTCTGCGTTGCGTCACACATGAGAACAGCCCTTAGCCATGGTATATGGGCCATATACCAACATTGCTTAAGCCATATTGCTTAATTATAGGATATGGCTATACACACAAACACACAGACACGTAGCCACTGACACACACACTCATGCAAACCTTCTACACACACTTGAAGACACACACTTGAATACTCATACAATACTCCCCTTCAAAGAATTCTGTTTGAAATAAAATACTCTCTCTCTCTCTTTGTCTACCTCTTAAAAAGAAAGAGAGAAAGAGAGAAAGAGAAAGAGTAAGAGATAGTACTCGGTACTGTGAACTGAGTGTAGTCACTTGGTTGGAGTTATTGTCTGGAGAGATATTCAGATAGAGAACACTAAAGGGGGGTGTGACTGCCTTGAGAAATACACCAGTGACAAATCAAACAATATCAAATGTACAGTAACCTGATCACCCAGACCCAATCTCCACAGGAAGTCACAGCATCTAAAGGCTTGTATGGGGGATGATACCAACATAAATAAGACAGAAGTCCTGAGAAGACATTAAAACCCCTTGGTACAGAGTCATTTAGAGTTTACCCTGTACAGATACAAATGATCAGAGATCATACATCCATATAGATTACATAAAATATCTCCTCAGAGGACAAGATTAGAGAAAGAGGAAGAGAGAGAGTAAGAGATAGTGCTCGGTACTGAGAACTGGGTGTTGTCATTTGGTTTGATTTATTATCTGGAGAGATATTCAGATAGAGAACATTAAAGGGGGGTGTGACTCCCTTGAGAAATACACTTTGCATCTCAGAGCAATGTTCAATTAAAATCTGTAAGGCAGGGATAGAAGGGGAATCAGCGTACACAAACACACACACACACACACGCACACACACACACACACACACACACACACACACACACACACACACACACACACACACACACACACACACACACACACACACACACACACACACACACACACACACACACACACACACACACACACACACACACACACACACACACACACACACACACACACACACACACACACACACACACACACACACACACACACACACACAGGCAACACACACACCCCATTTCAGCAGGAAGTGATAGAGGAAGAATCCACAAGAGAGACCGACATCAATAAGACCATCCCTAACCCCAACCAATCCTCAGCATCAATACGCCTACACACACACACGCACGCACGCATACACACACACACACACGCATGTATATATATATAAATATATATATATTTATATATACCTCACCTGCAACACGTAGTAAGACCATGTAATTAGCCCATTAAAATGTTTATCTGACTAAATGTAGCATTATAGATAAACGATGTGCAATCCAGTATGTGTATATCTGACTAAGATCAGGGATTGGTAATGAGGAGCAAATATAATATAAAATATATTAAAGTCTTATTTAATAACTTTGTAAAATGAACGGACTCACATACTAGGCATAACGCTTAAGTTACTAGGCAATACTGACATTAATATAGCATTCACAATCTAGGCATACAGATCCTCAGGTTAACTTCCAAGAAAAAGCATGAACAAAGAGATGCCGACTAAGCCAGAGGCCTAGAAGCCTAGGAAATGAGAATTGATCAGAAAACCTTCCTCCATGGACAGGATACGGGATAAGAGTAAGAACAACAGATATTTAGAACATCTTAAAGTGTAACTTCTTCAAACCAAAACCAACCACCATTGACAAATCAAACAATATCAAGTGTACAGTAACCTGATCACCCAGACCCAATCTCCACAGGAAGTCACAGCATCTAAAGGCTTGCATGGGGATGATACCAACATAAATAAGACAGAAGTCCTGAGAAGACATTAAAACCCCTTGGTATAGAGTCATTTAGAGTTTACCCTGTACAGATACAAGTTACCAAAGAGATCATACATATAGATGACATGAAATGTCTCCTCAGAGGACGAGATTTAAATAGATACCTGACATGGCTGCTGTAGGATTATTCTACCACACGTTCCAGTATTCAGGCCTCTGGATACTGTAGAGAGAGAGATACATTTTGGCCCCTCAGAGGGGGAATAGTTGACTGGTCCTTGGGCATTGTCTTTTGTGTTTTGTTGAGCCATTTGTGTGCATGCGTGCATCATTTATGGCTGAATGTGACAGAGAGCACATAAATGATGCACGCATGCACGCACGCATGCACACACACACATTGGTTTTACTATCCAAGTGGGGACCCCAAAAATGTATTCCCATTCAAAATCATATTTTCTCAAACCCTAAATCTAACCCTGAACCTAACCCCTAAGCCTAAAATAGCCTTTTTCCTTTTGGGGACCAGCGAAATGTCCCCACTTGTCAAAGGATTCTTGTTTTACTTTTGAAACCCAAAAGGATAGTAAAGTTATAACACACACACACAAACACACACACACAGTTACTAAACCAAGATACACATGTAGAGGTGTTACGAAACATATACACAACATTGGTTGTTAGATAACCAATAAACACACACACACACACGTGCAAGCGAGCACACACGACCCAGCTGAAATCCCTGTCTGTGTCTGTCGGCAAGGTGGTCTGTAATGTATTCTGCTGCACACTTCCAGTATTTACTGAGCTGGCTGTGTCTGGTGTTTCTTTCAGGCAGGTCACCCGTGATAAAAGTCAGTATTTGACATCCATCCATGTCTGAGGACGTCGGGAGGTGACGTGGAAATCTGCCACTATGGGCAACAGTGAGAGCTGTTACCTTCAAGTTGGCTTTGGTTTTGCTTTGGTTTTGCTTTGGTGTTGTGGACGGGATGGCTGATAGGTGTAAGCATCTGCCTGTGCTTCCAACGGTTGCATGTTCAAATCCAGCAAATAGAAAGTTGTTTTTGATTCTTTTGTTTTAAGCCTATCCCAAACCTTAACCTGTACCTTAACCATTCCGAGTTCATGCGTTGCCTTAAGAATTTGGAATTAACGCCTAACCTTAAGAATTCTTAGTTAATGCCTAAACTTAACCTTGGAACGATACAGAGGAGAAACCAAACACTTCTAAATTGGACATTTGGAATAACTTCGAAATTTGAATTCTGAGAAACATCGATGAACGTGTGATTCTGACTTGAGACTGTGAGAGCTTGTTGGTCTCTTTGACCAATTTCACTTCAGATTCTGATGTTTTCCATATTCTCCAATCGTCAAATTTTGAAGATGCTCCAAACGGGAAATTTCTATCCTTAGATATATTCTCTAGACTTATTAATATGTCAAATTCTGATTTTGGACAACATTTTCTTTGGAATGTTTTGTATTTAACAGATAGAAAGATTTTTTAAAAGTATTTATCCACAATCTGCTATATACAAGTCTGGTCCTGGAGTGTGTTAACAAAATTAAACCCAAATACAGTGCCTTCAGAAAGTATTCACACCCTATGACTTTTTCCACATGTTGTTGTGTTACAGCCTGAATTTGAAATTGATTAAATTCAGAAGTTTTGTCACTGGCCTACACACAATACCCCATAATGTCAAAGGGGAAGAATGTTTTAGGACATTTTTACAAATTAATTAACATGAAAGGCTGAACTGTTTTGAGTCAAAAAGTATTCAATCCGTTTGTTATGGCAAGCGTAAATGAGTTATGAAATAATAATTTGCTTGACAAGTCACATAATAAGTTGCATGGACTCACTTTGTGTGCAATACAAGAGTTTAACATGATTTTTGAATGACTACCTCATCTCTGTACCCCACACCTACAATTATCCATAAGGTCCCTCAGTTTGTGAATCTGGGAATTTCAACACAGATTCAACCACAAAGACCAGGGAGGTTTTCCAATGCCTCGCAAAGAATGGCATCTATTGGTAGCTGGGTAAAAAAAAAGCAGACATTGAATATCCCTTTGAGCATGGCAAAGTTATTAACTAAACTTTGGATGGTGTATCAAAACACCCAGTCACTACAAAGATACAGGCGTCCTTCCTAACTCAGTTGCCGGAGAGGAAGGACACCGCTCAGGGATTTCACCATGATGAAAATGGTGACTTCAAAACAGTTACAAAGTTGAATGGCTGTGATAGGAGAAAACTGAGGATGGATCAACAACGTTGTAGTTACTCCACAATACTAACCTAATTGACAGAGTGAAAATAAGGAGGCCTGTACAGAAATAAAAATATTCCAAAACATTAATCCTGTTTGCAACAAAGCTCTAAATAAATACTACAAAAAATGCACAGTATTATGCTTGGGGCAAATCCAATACAACCCATTACTGAGTACCACTCTCCAGTATAGTGGTGAATGCATCATGAACACGCGACCCTCGGAGCCAGAACTCGCAACGTATGCCCGTCTACCATCCCCACCCACAGCACCCTAGCAAAACCCAAGCCTCCTTGATGGTAATAGCACATGGATGTCACATTTTGAAGTAAATTCTGAACAACAAAGACCAGTATACAGTATACCACCAGGACAGAACACCCCAGTACCCCATAGGGCTGGAAAACAGAACATTATAACACAGAACAGGACTGGAGAGCACAGTATGACACAGAACAGGACTGGAGAGCACAGTACGACACAGAACAGGACTGGAGAGCACAGTACGACACAGAACAGAATATCTCACATCCCACTGGGAGACAGAAAGAGAGAGAGAGAGAGAGAGAGAGAGAGAGAGAGAGAGAGAGAGAGAGAGAGAGAGAGAGAGAGAGAGAGAGAGAGAGAGAGAGAGAGCTAATCCATCTTCAGGCATAAAATGGTCTCCCATTCGTCCCATAACTCACTGGAACACATGGGCAGTATCCCCAGCGTCCACTGCCATCTGTAGAGTCCACCTCACTCACTCGCAGACAGACATGCAGCCAGAGGCAGGCAGAGACAGCCAGGCAGATGTGTAGGCAGGTAGTTAAACAGGCAGGCATATAAGACAGGGGGGAGGGTGTGGCTGGTGATAGAGCTGGGTTGGGCTGTAATGTCTTGTGGTGTATTGAAGGGAGAGTTAGGGAAGGTATAGGCTGGGGGATAGACAATTGATTTCCTTTCAGAGTGAGGTTGATTAAACAGGTGGTTGTGCACTAGTACATTGGCAGCGTCACTTGTTCTGAAATCACAGGCAAACACACCACACACACACACACACACACACACCTTCCGTGCTCCTCTTCCCCTTCTTCCTCAGGTCAATTATTCAATCGGTGATGCTAATTGGACGCCAGTGTAAAGCATGTTGTCCTGGCTGCAAATCAGCCGCCGGCTCATGCGTGAACGAGGGAAGAGTGTGGTGGGTCAGGGCTCTCCTGGCTTTCTGATTGGTGGATTTTCCTCGTGGATGAGGAAGCAGCACCTCGGAGGCTGGTGGTGAGGTGGTTAGGTAAGTCCCCGACTGAATATTACGCAACAGCCAGCCATCGATCCTGGTGGAGAAGCATACAACTGAACCCACTTATCCAGACTGAAGTTTAGCCTCTGTTGTTCTGCCTCACGACTGATCGGGGGCTCTGGGTTGGTGCCTGTTCTGGAGACAGTTGGAATGATTAAACTGTAAAGGATCTAATCTTTATCTGACCCTGATGAAGGCATGTTTGGCTAAACACATCTTAACAAGCCTTTTCATTTTCATGATAAAATCACTACCATGGATTTCCTGACTGTGGTTGGATGTTCTACTTAACTGAAGATACAGTAGACAATCCGTCTCATAAATTATCCACTCTATGTTTCCAGGCTTTTGTTTAGCATAATAATAATAATTATTTTATTTAACTAGGCAAGTCAGTTATTAAGAACAAATTCTTATTTACATTGAAGGCCTACCCCGGCCAAACCCTAACCCGGACGACGCTGTGCCAATTGTGCGCCGCCCTATGGTACTCCCAATCACGGCCGGTTGTGATACAGACTGGAATCAAACCAGGGTCTGTAGTGATGCCTCTAGCACTGAGATACAGTGCCTTAGACCGCTGCACCACTCAGAATGTGTTTGAAGATTAGCATGTTTAAGAACACACAAAAGGAGAGTTAAGCTTATAACGTCGCCTTCGTTAGTAACCTTAGCAAAAATCAAATGTCACATCTTTAGCACACGTGTGTGTAATCGCTACCAAACACATTGTCGTCATCCGCTCAGTAATGTCTCTATAATTCGACCTGAAAGAACCTTAGTAGCTGTCATCTAAGGTGATTTAACCCAGACAATAAAAACATCAAGCTTCGTTTCGGCCAAACTCTCCACGATCGACTTCAAACGAGCAGTTACGTAAACATCATTAGACATCTATAAACCTGGGATGTTCCCAATTACTTAAACTACAGTCCGGATAAACATTCGGAAAGCATCGGGTTGTCTCTTAAAATGAGTTGTGGTAAATGTTTGTTTCTGATCCAAGTGGGTACATAAAAAAATCTGGGGGAAATGTTCCCGGGTTGAAGGCGGCTGGAAAATGGGAATGATACACCAGTCCATCTGAGAATGATCGGAAACCTGACCTCGTTATGGAAAAATGCTGGTTACCTTTCAACAGATGCTCGGAACACTTACTGAAGCAGTTATAGGTCACCCATGGAAAAGTTCTGAATTTGTAATTATACTGAACAAAACTATAAATGCAACACGCCACAATTTCAAAGATTTGACTGAGTTACAGTTCATATAATGAAAACAATATAATATAATTGAAGTAAATTCATTAGGCCCTAATCTATGGATTTCACATGACTGGGAATACATATATCGGGTGGTGTAGGTGTCCTACACCACCCGATGTCACAGGAAGGCCAAAAAGATCATCAAGGACAACAACCACCCGAGCCACTGCCTGTTCACCCCGCTATCATCCAGAAGGCGAGGTCAGTACAGGTGCATCAAAGCGGGGACCGAGAGACTGACAAACAGCTTCTATCTCAAGGCCATCAGACTGTTAAACAGCCATCACTAACATTGAGTGGCTGCTGCCAACATACTGACTCAACTCCAGCCACTTTAATAATGGAAAAATTCATGTAATCAATTTATCACTAGCCACTTTATATTATATAATGTTTACATACCCTCCATTACTCATCTCATCTGTATATACTGTACGCTATACCATCTACTGCATCTTGCCATCTTGATGTAATTAAATGTATCACTAACCACTTTAAACAATGCCACTTTATATAATGTTCTCATACCCTACATTACTCATCTCATATGTACAGTATATACTGTACGCAATACCATCTACTGCATCTTGCCATCTTGATGTAATGTATCACTAGCCACTTTAAACAATGCCACTTCATATAATGTTTTCATACCCTACATTACTCACCTCATATGTATATACTGTACTCTATACCATCTACTGCATCTTGCCTACGCCGTTCGGCCATCACTTATTTATATATTTTTATGTATATATTCGTATTCATTCCTTTACACTTGTGTGTATAAGGTAGTTGTTGCGAAATTGTTAGGTTATATTACTTGTTAGATATTACTGCATGGTCGGAACTAGAAGCACAAGCATTTCGCTACAGTTGCATTAACACCTGCTAACCATGTGTATGTGACAAATACATTTGATTTGATTTTGATTTGATTTGATTTGATAGATGCATCTGTTGGTCATCTGTACCTTAAAAAAAGTAGGGGTGTGGATCAGAAAACCAGTCAGTATCTGATGTGACCACCATTTTCCTAATGCAGCGCGACACATCTCCTTCGCATAGAGTTGATCAGGCTGTTTGATTGTTGCCTGTGGAATGTTGTCCCACTATGGGCGGTAACTTGAACACACTGTCGTACACGTCGATCCAGAGCATCGCAAACATGTTGAATGGGTGACATGTCTGGCATTTTCAGCTTCCAGGAAATGTGTACAGATCCTTGCGACATGGGGCCTTGAATTATCCTCAGGATCTCATCACAGTAGCTCTGTGCATTCAAATTGCCATTGATAAAATGCAATTGTGTTTGCTGTCCGTAGCTTATGCCTGCCCATACATTAACCCCACCGCCACCATGGGGCACTCTGTTTACAACGTTGACATCAGCAAACCGCTTGCACACATGACGACGTGCACGCTGTCTGCCATCTGCCCAGTACAGTTGAAACTGTGCTGGACAAATTCATCTGTGAAGAGCACACTTCACCAGCGTGCAATTGCTCATTGAAGGTGAGCATTTGCCCACTGAAGTCAGTTATGAAGCCAACTGCAGTCAGGTCAAGACCATGGTGAGCATGACGGGCACGCATATGAGACGGTTTCTGACAGTTTGTGCAGAAAGTCTTCGGTTGTTCAAACCCACAGTTTCATCAACTGTCCAGGTGGCTGGTCTTAGACAATCTTGCAGGTGAAGCAGCCGGATGTGGAGGTCCTGGGCTGGCGTAGTTACACATTGTCTGTTGTTGTGAGGCCGGTTGGACCTACTGCTAAATTCTCTAAAACAACATTGTAGGCGGCTTATGGTGGAGAAATGAACAGCTCTGGTGGACATTCCTGCATTCAGCATGCCAATTGCACGCTCCCTCAAAACTTGAGACATCTGTGGCATTGTGTTGTGTAACAAAACTGCACATTTTAGAGTGGCCTTTTATTGTCCCCAGCACAAGGTGCACCTGTGTAATGATCAGGCTGTTTAATCAGCTTCTTGATATGCCATACCTGTCAGGTGGATGGATTATCTTGGCAAAGGAGAAATGCTCACTAACAAGGATGTAAACTAATTTCTGGAATCTTTTATTTCAGCTCATGAAACATGGGACCAACACTTTACATGTTGCGTTTATATTTTTTCGTTCAGTGTATTTAACGTTTTGGTTATTTACTTCTGTTTTTATATGTGGGATCGGAACCTGCTTTTCCAATAACTCTGGAATGCATCTGAATTTAGTCTAAATACAATTTGCCCAAGAATAAGCATGCAACAAAGCTTCCCTTCTTTGGCCATTCACACAATCCACCTCCAGACCAAATACACTCTCACACACTCTCACTCACACACACACACACACACACACACACACACACACACACACACACACACACACACACACACACACACACACACACACACACACACACACACACACACACACACACACACACACACACACACACACACACACACACACACACACACACACACACACACACACACACACACACACACACACACACACACACACCACACATACACACACACCCACAGAGAAAGAGACAGAGACAGAGAGAAAAAGAGAAAGAGAGAGAGAGCTAATCCACTTTCAGCCATAAAATAGTCTCCCATTCGTCCCATAACTCTTTGGAACACATGGGCAGTATCCCCAGTGTCCACTGCCAGCTGTACAGAGGCCACCTCACTCACTCACTCACATGCACGCATACGCGCACGCGCACGCACACACACGCGCACACGCACACGCACACATACACACACACACACACACACACACGCACACGCACACGCACACGCACACGCACACGCACATGCACACACACAGGTGTAGAGCGAATGGAGAATAGACAGAGCCAGATTAGGGTGAGGTGAGTGTTGCAGTGTTGAGCCCAGGATCAAGGAGGCTTTGTATACAGAGAGAGGCACATATGTGTCTTCTCACTGACACCTGCATGAATCTACCAACTTACATGAACAAGGATTCTTCTCCTCATTATTATACATAGACACATAACACAGAGAGAGAGAGAGAGAGAGAGAGAGAGAGAGAGAGAGAGAGAGAGAGAGAGAGAGAGAGAGAGAGAGAGAGAGAGTGAGCGAGAGAGTGAGCGAGAGAGAGAGAGAGAGAGAGAGATCTATCTATCCAAAATGGAGATGTATGGGTAAACCACTTCTCTAATCTTTTTGGCTCTATAACAAAGAACAAAGAGAAAAAACATATACAGGATCAAATACAAATCTTAGAATTAACTATTAAAGACTACCAGAACCCACTGGATTCTCCAATTACCCTGAATGAGCTACAGGACAAAATAAAAACCCTCCAACCCAAAAAGGCATGTGGTGTTGATGGTATCCTTAATGAAATGATCAAATATACAGACAACAAATTCCAATTGGCTATACTAAAACTCTTTAACATCATCCTTAGCTCTGGCATCTTCCCCAATATTTGGAACCAAGGACTGATGACCCCAATCCACAAAAGTGGAGACAAATTTGACCCCAATAACTACCGTGGGAAATGCGTCAACAGCAACCTTGGGAAAATCCTCTGCATTATCATTAACAGCAGACTCGTACATTTCCTCAATGAAAACAATGTACTGAGCAAATGTCAAATTGGCTTTTTACCAAATTACCGTACAACAGACCATGTATTCACCCTGCACACCCTAATTGACAACCAAACAAACCAAAACAAAGGCAAAGTCTTCTCATGCTTTGTTAATTTCAAAAAAGCGTTCGACTCAATTTGGCATGAGGGTCTGCTATACAAATTGATGGAAAGTGGTGTTGAGGGTAAAACATACGACATTATAAAATCCATTTAAACAAACAACAAGTGTGCGGTTAAAATAGGCAAAAAACACACAAATTTCTTCCCACAGGGCCGTGGGGTGAGACAGGGATGCAGCTTAAGCCCCACCCTCTTCAACATATATATCAACGAATTGGCGCGGGCACTAGAAAAGTCTGCAGCACCCGGCCTCACCCTACTAGAATCTGAAGTCAAATGTCTACTGTTTGCTGATGATCTGGTGCTTCTGTCACCAACCAAGGAGGGGCTACAGCAGCACCTAGATATTCTGCACAGATTCTGCCAGACCTGGGTCCTGACAGTAAATCTCAGTAAGACCAAAATAATGGTGTTCCAAAAAAGGTCCAGTCGCCAGGAAAACAAATACAAATTCCGTCTCGACACCATTGCCCTAGAGCACACAAAAACTATACATACCTTGGCCTAAACATCAGCGCCACAGGATACTTCCACAAAGCTGTGAACGATCTGAGAGATAAGACAAGAAGGGCATTCTATGCCATCAAAAGGAACATCAAATTCACCATACCAATTAGGATCTGGCTAAAAATACTTGAATCAGTCATAGAACCCATTGCCCTTCATGGTTGTGAGGTCTGGGGTTCGCTCACCAACCAAGATTTCACAAAATGGGACAAACACCAAATTGAGACTCTGCATGCAGAATTCTGCAAAAAATATCATCCGTGTACAACGTAGAACACCAAATAATGCATGCAGAGCAGAATTAGGCCGATACCCATTAATTATCAAAATCCAGAAAAGAGCCGTTAAATTCTACAACCACCTAAAAGGAAGCGATTCCCAAACCTTCCATAACAAAGCCATCACCTACAGAGAGATGAACCTGGAGAAGAGTCCCCTAAGCAAGCTGGTCCTGAGGCTCTGTTCCCAAACACAAACACACCCCACAGAGCCCCAGGACAGCAGCACAAATAGATCCAAGCAAATCATGAGAAAACAAAAAGATAATTACTTGACACATTGGAAAGAATTAACAAAAAAACTGAGCAAACTAGAATGCTATTTGGCCCTAAACAGAGAGTACACAGTGGCAGAATACCTGACCACTGTGACTGACCCAAACTTAAGGAAAGCTTTGATTATGTACAGACTCAGTGAGCATAGCCTTGCTATTGAGAAAGGTTGCCGTAGGCAGACATGGCTCTCAAGAGAATGTGCACACTCCCACAAAATGAGGTGGAAACTGAGCTGCACTTCCTAACCTCCTGCCCAATGTATGACCATATTAGAGACACATATTTCCGTCAGATTACACAGATCCACAAAGAATTCGAGAACAAACCCAATGTTGATAAACTCCCATATCTACTGGGTGAAATTCCACAGTGTGCCATCACAGCAGCAAGATTTGTGACCTGTTGCCACAAGAAAAGGGCAACCAGTGAAGAACAAACACCATTGTAAATACAACCCATATTTATGCTTATTTATTTTCCCTTGTGTACTTTAACCATTTGTACATTGTTACAACACTGTAAATATACATAATATGACATTTGTAATGTCTTTATTGTTTTGAAACTTCTGTATGTGTAATGTTTACTGTTAATTTTTATTGTTTATTTCAATTTTGTATATTATCTACCTCACTTGCTTTGGCAATGTTAACACATGTTTCTCATGCCAATAAAGCCCCTTTAATTGAATTGCATTGAGAGAGAGAGAGAGAGAGAGAGAATGGGACAGAGAGACAGACAGATAATCACAGCGAGAAAGAGACCGAGAGAGACTGAGACAGAGAGAGACAGTAAGACAGAGAGAGACAGAGAGAGAGAGACTGAGATAGAGACAGAAAGATCGACTGCGATAGAGAGAGAGACTGAGATAGAGAGACTGCAAGATATACTGAGATAGAGAGAGAAGGAGACTGAGATAGAGAGAAAAAGACAGAGAGAGAGATGAAGAGAGAGACAGTGAGACAGAGAAAGACAGAGAGAGAGACTGAGATAGAGACAGCAAGATAGACTGAGAGAGAGAGAGAAACTGAGATAGAGACTGCAAGATAGACTGAGAGAGAGAGAGAGAGCTTGGAAACGGTGACAGTTCCTCCAACAGCAGGTGTTAGGTAGCAGGTATCTCATATTGTCTCTGTTTTGTGATGCATTCTGTTTATCCCCTGGGGAAACACTTGCTGCTGCTCCCTGCTTGACCACCAATAGCCTGCTAGTCTCATTATACTGAAAAATATGGAGGACTCTGACTTCCTCTCATTACCAGAGTCTAGTAAACAAACATTGGCGGTGTTGTGTGTATTTTTGTCTCTGTCACTTCTGGTTCACTGTAGAGGAAGTGAACCCAATATGGTGTTGTTTTGTTGTCCATTGTAGATTTTAGGAGATTAATCCAATGTGCATTTTTGTGTGTGTGTGAAGTCTAAAAGTGCCGCTGTGTAATTTGAGGTGTCGAATAAAAAAACAATTTCAGCTTTCCTCCCCAAGCCACTCGCTTTATGTGGAAGCTGTGATCGCTTGCCTGTGGGCAAAAACCCAAACCAGATATACACACATGCACCCATCTAGACATGCACACGCGCATACACATATACACAGGCACGCACAATAATATGCCGTGCACGCGCACACTCACACACACACTCTGTGGCCTAGGGCGGCATCCTTCGCAAGCTTATGCGACACTCCAAGGGTTATTGGAATGTCATTTTGGTCCGTTTGGGAAGAGATCACATTTTCAATTCCTCTTGACCACCTCTTCTGCGGTCTTCCCCTGGGCTCTGTAACAGCCTGGGTCGCCATGGTGAAACACACCAAGGCCAAACGCCGCGGCTGCACTCCAGGCACTGTGTGAAGAGATGCTTAGAGTATACAGCACTACATACACAGCACACAAACAATACTGTAGCGAACAGCGGGGCAGGGAAGCAAACGTGAGTCTCTGGGGTGAAAGGCAAACACCCTAGACATTGCACAAGTAGGGTTAACCCACATGGTGGGAATTGTAACGTGGCTCTGTAGCGAGGATTGCCACACTGCCACCTCCGAACGCGAAGGCAGCCACCATCCTACTTCTGACACCAATGTAGCGAATGGTAGTGCAGGGAAGCGAACCCAGGTTGCTGGCGTGAAAAGGCAAACACTCTACGCATGGCGGCAATAGGGTTTACCTACTTGGTGTGAATTGTATCTTTGCTGATATTGCGTGGATCGCTACAGTACAAACAGAGCCCTTAAGCCTTGACGAAGGTCAGAGAGACCAAAAAAAATCATTTTGAGAACTTGGGACTATAAGGTTCTATCTGCGCACAGCATACAGTAGTTATGAGATATTGAGCATAAAAGTTTTCACATCCCAGATCTCAGAACTGTTTTGTAGTCAATTATTATTTCATAACCCTTTATAGGTACCTAAAAAATATTTAAATTTCAATAGAAAAGTACAGACAATTAATGATTAAATAAAGACAATAACTATACCATCGGAATAACTTCCTTCATTCTAATCACATCATCAAATATATGAATTCATGTTCATCACGCATTTGTTAACTTCTTTGATATAGGGGGCAGCATTTTCACTCTTGGATGAATTGCGTGCCCATAGTGAACTGCCTCCTACTCTGTCCCAGATGCTAATATATGCATATTATTATTACTATTGGATAGAAAACACTCTGAAGTTTCTAAAACTGTTTGAATGATGTCTGTGAGTATAACAGAACTCATATGGCCCATTCCTCCTGACAGAGCTGGTGTAACTGAGTCAGGTCTGTAGGCCTCCTTGCTCGCACACACTTTTTCAGTTCTGCCGACAAATATTCTATTGAATTGAGGTCAGGGCTTTGTGATGGCTACTCCAATACCTTGACTTTGTTGTCCTTAAGTGCAGCACAGTATCTTACCATTTGATCCTCGCAACCCATCAATGTCAACCTGTTCTGTGGGAATGGAGTGTTAAGCATACCCATGGGTCTTCCTGTGAGTATTTCATGTGGTACTAAACCAGTGGTACGATGCGCGTGTCCATGCATGTACATCAGATCCAGAGGCATTATTGTTACCCATGGCAATCCGGTCTCAGCCATCAGTTTAGTCAATATAATTGTCAGCATTTGGTTGTCTCTCTCTATGATACCACCACTGGACGGATGTTAACCTTTCACGAGCCTCTACTCCGGGTCCGGGATCACCCCCCACCCCCCCCACACACTGATTAGCATAGCTAGCATAGCTTCACAAGTAGATAGTAGCATCTAAATATCATTAAATCACAAGTCCAAGACACCAGATGAAAGATACAGATCTTGTGAATAAAGCCACCATTTCAGATTTTTAAAATGTTTTACAGGGAAGACAAAATATGTAAATCTATTAGCTAAACACGTTAGCAAAATACACAATTTCTTTGTCCACCATTTTTTCTCTCCACCAGTAGCTATCACCAATTCGGCTAAACTAAGATATTGATAGCCAATAACCTATAAAAAACCTCATCAGATGACAGTCTGATAACATATTTATGGTATAGGATAGGTTTTGTTAGAAAAAAGTGCATATTTCAGGTAGAAATCACAGTTTACAATTGCACCGACCATCACAACACGACTAGAATTACTATAGAGAGCAACGTGTATGACCAATTTACTCTTAATAAAACATTTCATAAGAATAGACAAAGCATAGCAATGGAAAGACCCAGATCTTGTGATTCCAGACAATATTTCAGATTTTCTAAGCGTTTTACAGCGAAAACACAATAAATCGATAAGTTAGCATACCACATGTGAAAACGTTACCAGAGCATCGATTCAAGCCAAAGAGAGCTATAACGTAATCATCGCCAAAATATATTAATTTTTTCACTAACCTTCTCAGAATTCTTCCGATGACACTCCTGTAACATCATTTTACAACATACATATACAGTTTGTTCGAAAATGTGCATATTTAGCCATACAAAACCGTGGTTACACAATGAAAATACTAGGAAATCAAGCCTCAAAATGTCGGACGTCATCTTTCAGAGTGATCTAGTTTAATCGAAAGCTAATCATATACTTGACTAAAAAATACAGGGTTGACAGGAATCGAAAGACAAATTAGTTCTTAATGCAATCGCTGATTTACATTTCTAAAATTATCCTTACTTTCTTATACAGCGTTCGCCAAGAGAAGCTATAACAAACAAAATGGCGTAATATTTACATTTACATTTAAGTCATTTAGCAGACGCTCTTATCCAGAGCGACTTACAAATTGGTGCATTCACCTTATGACATCCAGTGGAACAACCACTTTACAATAGTGCATCTAAATCTTTTAAGGGGGGGGGGGGGGGTCAGAAGGATTACTTTATCCTATCCTAGGTATTCCTTGAAGAGGTGGGGTTTCAGGTGTCTCCGGAAGGTGGTGATTGACTCCGCTGTCCTGGCGTCGTGAGGGAGTTTGTTCCACCATTGGGGTGCCAGAGCAGCGAACAGTTTTGACTGGGCTGAGCGGGAACTGTACTTCCTCAGTGGTAGGGAGGCGAGCAGGCCAGAGGTGGATGAACGCAGTGCCCTTGTTTGGGTGTAGGGCCTGATCAGAGCCTGAAGGTACTGAGGTGCCGTTCCCCTCACAGCTCCGTAGGCAAGCACCATGGTCTTGTAGCGGATGCGAGCTTCAACTGGAAGCCAGTGGAGAGAGCGGAGGAGCGGGGTGACGTGAGAGAACTTGGGAAGGTTGAACACCAGACGGGCTGCGGCGTTCTGGATGAGTTGTAGGGGTTTAATGGCACAGGCAGGGAGCCCAGCCAACAGCGAGTTGCAGTAATCCAGACGGGAGATGACAAGTGCCTGGATTAGGACCTGCGCCGCTTCCTGTGTGAGGCAGGGTCGTACTCTGCGGATGTTGTAGAGCATGAACCTACAGGAACGGGCCACCGCCTTGATGTTAGTTGAGAACGACAGGGTGTTGTCCAGGATCACGCCAAGGTTCTTAGCGCTCTGGGAGGAGGACACAATGGAGTTGTCAACCGTGATGGCGAGATCATGGAACGGGCAGTCCTTCCCCGGGAGGAAGAGCAGCTCCGTCTTGCCGAGGTTCAGCTTGAGGTGGTGGTCCGTCATCCACACTGATATGTCTGCCAGACATGCAGAGATGCGATTCGCCACCTGGTCATCAGAAGGGGGAAAGGAGAAGATTAATTGTGTGTCGTCTGCATAGCAATGATAGGAGAGACCATGTGAGGTTATGACAGAGCCAAGTGACTTGGTGTATAGCGAGAATAGGAGAGGGCCTAGAACAGAGCCCTGGGGGACACCAGTGGTGAGAGCACGTGGTGAGGAGACAGATTCTCGCCACGCCACCTGGTAGGAGCGACCTGTCAGGTAGGACGCAATCCAAGCGTGGGCCGCGCCGGAGATGCCCAACTCGGAGAGGGTGGAGAGGAGGATCTGATGGTTCACAGTATCGAAGGCAGCCGATAGGTCTAGGAGGATGAGAGCAGAGGAGAGAGAGTTAGCTTTAGCAGTGCGGAGCGCCTCCGTGATACAGAGAAGAGCAGTCTCAGTTGAATGACTAGTCTTGAAACCTGACTGATTTGGATCAAGAAGGTCATTCTGAGAGAGATAGCGGGAGAGCTGTTTAATATGCGTTTAAAATATTTCGACAGAACAACGATTTATCATATTAAATATTCCTTACTATGAGGTGATTTTTCCATCAGATTCTTGGGCAATGTATCCTTTCTTGGGTCTAATCTTCTTTTGGTCGATAGATGTCCTCTGTCCTTCGAAATATCCACTAACGATCGAACGGGACCCCGAAACGTGCCCAAAGTTTCAGAGTGCACGACAAAGAAATTCCTCAAAATCGCACTAAACGGATATAAATTGCTATAAAACGGTTCAAATTAACTACATTATGATGTTTTTAACAACTATAACGACTAAAAACATGACCGGATAAATATCACTGGCTAAACAACCATTTGGAAGGAGGCAGGTCTGATGTCCATCTTGCGCAAGACGCATGCAGGAAGAGAGCGGTACTTCCACGTTTTCGTGTTTTATAGTGGCTCTGATTGCGCAATCGAATCCATTCAAAGCGTGATGACGTACTGACACCCAGAGGAAGACGTAGGCAGTGTCGGTTTCTCCATAGCATCTACTGGCACCTTAAAACCGATCCCAGATCAGGGGTAAAAATTTCTGAAATCTGACTCCCTGTCAGGAAAAGTGCTGTAGAAGTAGTTCTGTACCACTCAGAGACAAAATTCCAACGGCTATAGAAACTAGAAAGTGTTTTCTATCCAATAATAACAATAATATGCATATTGTACGATCAAGAATTGAGCACGAGGCAGTTTAATTTGGAGACCAAAAAATGCTAATGCGGAACAGCACCCCCTATAGTTGCAAGAAGTTTTAACTACAATGTGTTTTCAGGTCAATCTGCAAACTTTGAGAGATGTTCTGAATAACACTATTTTCAAAATGAGAGCCCTTGTCTGACGTTAATTTGGACGGCAGACCCGAAAATCCAGGAGCAAACCAAAAATTACGTACAATTTCTACTTCCTGTCATGTCTACTCCCGTTCCCCCTCTCTGGTGCTCATTGTCGCCAGTTTACTTATTATTACGCACACCTGCCACCATTGTTATGCACACCATCACCTCATGAGACTCACCTGGACTCCATCACTTCAATGATTACCTCCCCTATATCTGTATCTCCCTTTGGTTCTTTCTCCAGGCAGTATTATTCATGTTTCTCATGTCCAGACGCTACTCTTGTTTTGTATTGTTCCATATTTTTTGTATTATTAAATTCACCCCCTGTACTTGCTTCCTGACTCCCAGCGTCTGCGTTACACTCCCCCTTTGACACATGGTCTTGGCCATGTGCCAACTTAGCCACATAGGGGAAGCAAGATCTGGGTAAAATGGGAAGGCCGCTTGGCCCCATCCAGAGGTTCCTCTGTGTGTCAAAGGAACACTTCTTCCTCCACTGTCTCACCTCTCCAGGCCCTGCACCTGATTGCAGATCAGAAACATCCTGTAATGAAAACGTATTTGCAGCAGAAACAGGAAGTGAAACCATTTGGAGAGTGGGGGAAACAATTGACATGGCAGCTGCTTTTGCAGCCATATCAACCATAGCATTCCCTTTAGAGACAGAGTCAGAGCTTGACACTTGCAGACATAAATGGATGTAGTCAAGAGAATGGCTTCCAACAGGTTCGCAATCAGTTTAGAATGTGAAATTGTCTTACCAGATGAAGTAAGGAACCCACGATGCTGTTCCAAAATCTGGCACCCCCCGAACGCATATCTGCTATCTGCTAGAATGCACACCTTAGTCAGTGCAAACAATTCTGCAGCCTGAGCTGACAGATGTGATTGATATGTATATGCATATCCTAGCTTCTGGGCCTGAGTAACAGGCAGTTTACTTTGGGCACGTCAGTCATGCGAAATACCGAATCCTGCTACCAGCCCACAAGAAGTTAACAGAGCTCTGGTGTCGACTTTGCATTCTTGTTGGGTTTCAGAACACAGTAACAGGTCGTCAACATACTGTATTATCATACTCCCATTGTGGGGTAGGACACCCTCTAAATATTGCGCCAAAGCAGCAGAAAATACCGCCAGAGATTCCGAATAACCTTGGGGGCATACGGTCCAAGTCCAACGCTTGTTTAAAAACATAAACGCGAACCAGAACTGTGATTCTTGTGCGACGGGAATGCTAAAAAAAGCATTAGCCAAATCAACAACTGAGAACCATTTAGCCGACGCCGGCACAGAAGATAGAATCGTAATGGGGTTTAGCAGGTCTGAGATCTTGAACAAAACGGCAATCACCTGAGGCTTTTCGGACAGGAAGAATGGGGGTATTACAGGGAGAGTCTGGACAAGGCACAATGGCTCCTCTTTCTACCAAAGAAGCATGAACAGGGGTAATCCCCTTGACCGCTTCCTGACTTAGGGGATACTGAGTTCTGATTGGTCTGTGTGTGCCTTTAGGTGTGACAGTAAGTGGTTCAACCCCCCTCATTCGCCCAATGTCATACTTATCTTTAGCCCATAGAGAGTCCGGGAGTCCAATCAACAAGGGTGACTCATTCTCCACACAAATCATCTGTTTAGTTAGCTAGTGCTATCAAGGCCATGTACACCTCATTGAGCATGTACGGCCCCAAAAAAATGGAACACACAAAGTATGTATGCTGGGGGAGAATTTAGACCCATCCACACTAAATTCCGTCAGTGACCTGCAAGACAGACTAAATACCAGTATCCTCCCAAGCAACATCATCTGTCTTAGCTACCAATACCTGTCACTAAATACATACAGCATACCACCCTGCATACCACTGCTGGCTTGCTTCTGAAGCTAAGCAGGGTTGGTCCTGGTCAGTCCCTGGATGGGAGACCAGGTGCTGCTGGAAGTGGTGTTGGAGGGCCAGTAGGAGGCACTCTTTCCTCTGGTCTAAACAAAGATCCCAATGCCCCAGGGCAGTGATTGGGGACACTGCTCTGTGTAGGGTGCCGTCTTTCGGATGGGACGTTAAACGGGTGTCCTGACTCTCTGAGGTCATTAAAGATCCCATGGCACTTATCGTAAGAGTAGGGGTGTTAACCCTGGTGTCCTGGCTAAATTCCCAATCTGGCCCTCAACCATCACGGTCACCTAATAATCCCCAGTTTACAATTGGCTCATTCATCCCCCTCCTCTCCCCTGTAACTATTCCCCAGGTCGTTGCTGCAAATGAGAATGTGTTCTCAGTCAACTTACCTGGTAAAATAACGGTAAAATAAAATAAAATAAAATACAACAAAACCTGTTCTTTAGTCAATTTAACACTTAAAGTGCAAAATTGGTGCCCACTATACATGTCACTGCAAAGTAAGCTCTCTTGGGGTATGGTCAGTAGGGTCATAATGTGACCCATCAATATCCCGTAGGTCCCATGCATAGTAGCAATCACACGTTGAGACCGTGTCGGACAACATCATGAGATGTCTCCTGAGGCTGTACAACAGTGAGGCCTTTTCCTTTACAAATAATATTAATTCCCAATTTACAGAGAAGATCTCTTCCAGCCAAATTTACAGGACAACATGCAGAAAAAATGAACTGATGGTATCAAGAGCAACTCTTTCATAGTCACTCTTGAGGCTCCTACAGTGGTGACTGATTCATTTGACATGGGAGGCTTGGACATAGATTGAGAATTTATGAGAGACATTTCAGCGCTAATATGTGCTAGAAATTAGATTGACTCACCAGAGACGTGGAGACTAACCATTGGCTCCTCACGGGTGTTTTAAATGCTGTCTAAGGGTGTCAACTGGCTCTACCTCGCGTCAGTCCATATGTGGGTTGTCTTTACCGGAGGAGGTCCGGTTTTCCAACCTCCCCTCGCTGCCCTCTGTTCGATAGGTTCGTTTCGTGATGTCCTGGCGAAATGTCCCTCCTTTCCGCAGTTGTAACAAGCAAAGTTCCTGTCCTGTTGTTGCTGTTGTCTAGCCCACCCGTCTGCACTGGCTCCCCCTTCTCTTCCTCTACCCCTCTGTCCATCATTTTGAGCTCTTCCCTGAGCTTGCCGCTGCTGGCCCTGCCCTTGATAAAATGCCTGCTGTTCAGCTTGTAACTTCACCCCTTCTTTTTCTATTCTCTTTTGTCTTGTCTTCTTGAGACAGTTGCTGCCTCTCAGCTTGTTTACAGTGTTCAATAACCGCTTGTAGACTGGTAGTTTCCCAGCCAATGCAGGTCATTTTAACCTGTTTACCAAGGACTGGCAAAGTCCATTCATTAGGACAGCTGTAAAGAGGCTGTTGTAGTCATCATTGCGGTGGCCATCAGTCATTGGTTTGAGCCCACTATGCTTACGGTAGCAGGTCTTCAGCCTATGTCTGTAGTCTTCCAATGACTCTTAAGCTTTCTGCGTGCAACTACAGTGGTTGCTCCACTAAAAGTTTTGCGATTATGCTACGGGACTTAGAGGTAATTTGTGGTTTAGTACAGTACCGTGCGTCACCACTTCATTGCTCCAGACCAGCGCAAGGGGGAGTTAGAGCACTGATTATGCTTTTGGGTCCTACTGTGTCTCTAACTGACAATGAATGGGCGACATAAACCTAAATAGAAACTGATAATTGTGCACAACTTCAGTATTACTTACTAAAACTGTTGTTACACTAAGGTTTTTATTATTTTATTTTGTTAGGATTATTTTTATTTTACTCTACTACTGTAGCCCGGGATGCTGGTTCAAAACCTGTGCCGGCCTCAACTGGGAGACCCATGAGATTACTGTAGGTTTTTGGTTTCTCTCCCTTTAAAAACAGAAGTAAATAATTCTAAATAACAAACTGGATTTATTTACAAATTAGTAACAATGTCTCACCCCATGTTGAAGAAGGGCCTTTTTCTCACTCATTTTACATTATTTGAATACAAAATCATCTCCAAAATATTGATATTTTTTAAACAATGCAATTATTATTATTATAATTATAATGAATTTAGAATTATATAAAGCCCCTTGGATATTCTGACAGATATATTATTAAACTGTGATTAGCAGGACAATATATATTGGTCATATTGGTCATGGCTCCCGAGTGGCGCACAATGGGATTGCCTTGCAGTTCTCCAGCTGTATCCACTGAAAGCGCACGAGGTTCAAGGCACAAGGGCAGGGGGCACAGAAGACGGACCTAGCCCATGGGGAAGGGAGGAGGAGCAAGGGCGGGTGGGCCCCCACCCCACCCCACCACACTGGGTAGCACAGAGCAACACTTTAAGGGGCATTGCACTAATAATGGGGCTGACTAGGGAAACGTTCCCGCTGTTCTTAGTGCCAGTCTGCGCATTCACACTAAAACAATGTAACTAATAATGGCATCTTTAAGCTTTGTTAATAAAATAATGATAAAAATACTCTCAAAATGCCAATGTTTATTTAGTTATGGATCCATAAGGAAATACTATGGGAATAAATATCACTGATTTACAGAAATAGTGGAACAAAGTTGTCTAATGAAGGTAAACACATTGTTGCTTACTGGAAAATACTCTTTCAAACACACACAGTCACGTTGTACAGCGCCATTATGGCTATTAGCAGGTAGCTGGACAATAGACTTGCCTAGAAGGAGGGTAGATGGAGAATTCTATCGTCCAATGTATTTCTTAGTTAGGTTGGCTGTATCATAACCGGACGTGATTGGTTACAATTTCAATTTAATCCACCAGACAAAACAAATCATACAACAAAAAGTGTTATTATTATTATTATGTATCACGTCCGACCATGATTGGGACTCCCATAGGGCGGGGAACAATTGGCCCAGCATTTCTCTCCCTCTAAAAACAGAAATAAATGTTTTGTCCTTAGCAATTCTTATTTTGGCCTTCATTCAGATTACAATCACTCACTTTCATTTTTTTTTAAATGAAATAACCTCAAAAATATTGTTATATATTATCAAGTTGATGGCACAGTCATATACCCCGTCACCTACATAAAGCTGAGTGACTCACTTTGGATCCAAGTAAATAATTATTAACATTCTTTCTGATAGTCTTTTAATAAATACATGTTTTGGTTATCCTGACCTGGACACCATGTACAGTATTATAATAGCCAATTATGGGCTATTAGCAGGACAATATACATTTACCAACACCTCTCTGTATTTTGATACTTTGTGGATGGGGGCTCCCGCAATGCATTATGTGTTGTTACAGATGCAGGTTCGATACCCGTGCCGGCCGCCACCGGGAGACCCATGAGGCGGCTTTCTCCTACTCCTTTTCTTATCTTCCTCCGTCTGTTTCTTCGTCTTACTTTGTCTCACCATTCTTCCTTTAACTTTCCTGTCTGACTGTCTTTCGGCTTCCCTCTCCCACTTTCTAAACTTACCCCAATCGATTAGACATTTCTTGGCTTTCTTGGTTTCCTCAAACTTCTCTAAGTTCTTTCTACATTCTGCTAATAGAATTTCACTCAATGTGCCTGAAAATCTGCTACTTTGTACCAGAGCGGTACCTGTTCCAGAATATCCCTGCCCCATTTATCTGCCATTACCTTCACTGGTCCAGTCAGCGGATCGGCAGGCAAGGTTCTCCCTTGCTGCTCTTGGCTCATATTGTGAAACTCCATTATACACACACACTCAAACACAAACAACAGTGTTTAATTAGGAATGTATTCCTTTCTTACAATTTAAAAATAGTTTAAATTTTTTTTGATATATGTTTTCTTAATTATTCTATGTCATTTTAAATGTTATACCCAAATGGTAATTCCTACTATGCAAACTCCCATGTAGGCTTTGCATTTATAGCTGGTTTCCCAATAATAACCAACTGTTTGACCAGTACACTGATTGATTCATTTTCTTTTACAATGTTTTTCTAACATGCAGGAATATTTTGGCCTTGAAACTCAGGACCCTGTCCTGGAATCACATAGCTCATGCATTCACATCTTACGATGGCATGTAACCCATGGCATATTTCCCACCCATGACTTTGTCCCGGTGTCTCTATAGTACCCCAGGATCTTATTCTGGAATCGCATTCAACAGGACTCTCTTATCTCTAACACATGATCTATTCCCAGAACAGGATTTTCTAAAAGTTAACTTTCCCCAATTGGAGGTTTGCGTTTAAGAAAATCAGTATCACCCTAAACTCTGTATGTTCGGAAGGGCATATCCACTCACTGAAGCTCCCTGCCGGTCTGAGGCGGGTCCCTGAGCCATGTCTAACGCAGCCCTGATCGCCGGTAACCTCGGTCTCCTCGGGAGCCATCAGCAAGCGGAGTTAGCCATCTCTACTTGTCCCAAGTTGTGGTAGCAATACTAATTATGTCATTTTCCACGACAAGAGTCCATGCCCTGACAAATTGAGGCTGTTCTGAGAGCAAAGGGGGAGGGAGGAGGGGCGGGGGTGTGGTGATATGCATTTATCTAATTGCACATGATTTCCTTTATCCCATTCAGGTATTAGTTTTGTATCCCATACATTTATTTTACATAGTCTGTCTAATCTAGTTAGATTGCATCATATTGCTTCTACACCTGCATTGCTTGCTGTTTGGGGTTTTAGGCTGGGTTTCTGTACAGCACTTTGAGATATCAGCTGATGTACGAAGGGCTATATAAATAAATTGGATTTGATTTGATATTCCCTTTAAATATTAGTTAACAAATATAAAACCATGTTATCTTGAACATCGGTGTCATGTAATACTATGCGCAGGTGTGATAGTTGTATGAATTAATCACAATGCAAGCCTACTCATTAGAAAAAAAGCTCATTAGCAGCTCTAATGCGATATTAGCTTCACACCACTTTTTTTGTCGATGAATCATTCTTAAACAGTCAAAACTCTCAAAAAATCATAGCCTGTTTGATATCATGCATGCAAGCTTACCTGTCATGTCCACAACGATGGAGCAGCAGACCAAGCCACACGCGAAGGGAGGACTCTACACCGTAGGATAATTATTCTGGTTGGGTCAACTTCCTTAATTAACAGGTGCTGAGGAGATTGGCTCTGTAACTTGTTTACTTGTTGTTCGTGTCGGATATTTCCATTTTGGGATAGTTGTTCACTGAATTGCTAGCATTAGTTGCTCACGCTGCTACGGTGGCCTCAATGTGGCTACAAATGTCTCGCACCCGGTGGAATTCATACAAAGTGTCAAATCAATTGCCCAGCACTGGGCACAAACTTGTGATGGTCGGAGCCATGGCGTGCTGCTCAGACCACTGCACTATGGCAATTCACAATGCTCTAGCAAGCTGTGAGAATACTTGGCGATACTTTATGGTATGAGGTCGTTTGGTTTGCAGAGCCTTCCCCAAACCATAGCCCCCTAGGTACGGAACTTCATTGTATTGCCTAAAAACACCCCTACCAGCTGCCACCTGGAAGCGATTCAAAATAGTCATATTTAGTTCCGACATCTGTAGAACAAGACAAAAACAGCAGTGTCAATCCTAAGGGCCTTAAAAATGCTCTAAGGCACATGTGTTTATTTGTTTTTACAACAAAGAGCTTACTTTATGGCCATTCTTCTGAAAAACAGGTGAAAATATATATAAGTAACCCAGCACTGTGTGATTGGACTGCATCTCACATGTAAACCACTTACAAAGCAACTCTGTGAATAACACATTTTTACCAAAATGTCAGATACAACCTTATAGTCCCAAGGCCACGATTTGTAAGCTAATGTTTATTTGATCCAGTACAGTGTACTACACCAACATGGTATCATTTCTATGCATCACTTTGTGAAAACCCTTTGCAAAAAAGATATGCATCACGGTCAATGACACCTAAGTAAACTGATACCAGGCTGACTGTACATACTGATTTAGCTCTGTTGCATCTCTTTATGTTTCGAGTGTACCTTCAACAGCTTACTGCTCCGAGAATCGTACACCATAATGGAGTAATTTCATTGTGCAGACACGGACAGAACTCCACTACCCATAATACAACAAGGCATCCTGGCACCTTTCAACGGCACTTTACTTTGTGTACAAAAAAAACTCATAGGGCGAGGGAGAGAGAGGGCGATAGAGAGGGAGATCGTGAGAGAGAGGGATAAGAGAACGAGAGAGGCGTGGAGCGTGATAGAGAGAGAGAGTATCTCACATTCATGTTGTGTGAAATGGTTTATCTCTTTTATCGCCTTCTCATAGCACCTCCATCCAAATCTACCTGAACCCTTTTTCAAATCCTAAATGACAAACACACCCATAACCACAATGTCAGAACCAATCTAAAGGTACTGTACCCCACTGGATACTCGAGATAAATCTCTGTTTCAGTTATGAAATCTGCCATGCAGCATACAGGGCAAGAAAGAAACAATCACTCTCTTTCTCTCTCTCAATCTAATAATCCTCTCTTTTCATTTGTCCAGGGACTGTCCATGCCTTCCTAGGCTTGGCTGCACCGCTTCTGTCCCAGTCTCAGTCCCTGAGCCGAGGTGGAGGGAGAAATGATGAGTAAAGGGATGGAGCAGCGAGGGAGAGGGGAGGAGGGAGGGAGGGTTGAACAGACAGACAATCCAGGAGATTGCTGGCTCTATAATAAATAAGTGGGGATTTTGGACCAACAGTTTGAGAGTGAAAGACCATTTCACAAAACAGGTTTGTTAAAGTAAGTATTGAAAATATATGAATGCAGTTTTTCAGCATAACTGGGATTATGAGTCGTTGTGTTGTGGAGGTATCAAGGAGAGCTGAGTTTTGAATAGACATAGTGCTCCATTCTACACGTCTAACAGGTAGACAAGAAGTGGTGCCAAAGGAATCTGTCACCCCCTATTGGCTAATGTGACCACAGCATCAGTTCCTCTCAAGACACTGTCACCTCTCACTCCTAACCTGATCTGGGCCCATATCCACAAACCATCTTAGAGTAGGATTGCTGAACTAGGATCAGTTCTGCCCTATTAAATCATAATGAGTAATATCACATGTACAGGGGGGAACTGATCCTAGATCAGAACTCCTACTCTGAGATGCTTCGTAGATATGGGCCCAGATCTGTACTACAGTATTTCTACTTGGACAATTACATCAGAAGCGGTTGGATTTGCATGCTGATAATAAAACTGTAATTATAGCAAGAGGGTAGATAAATTCCACTGGCATAAAGAATACAAAATCCATGCCCAGGCAGCAGGACTGTTGTCATAGAAGTTACGTCAATCATCTGTTACGGTCTGCTGCTTTTAGCCTGTATATACAGCTGAAGTCGGAAGTTTACAAGTTTACATTTAAACTCAGTTTTTCACAATTCCTGACATTTAATCCTAGTAAAAATTCCCTTTCTTAGGTCAGTTAGGATCACCACTTTATTTTAAGAATGTGAAATGTCAGAATAATAGTAGAGAGAATGATTTCAGCTTTTATTTCTTTCATCACATTCCCAGTGGGTCAGAAGTTTACATACACTCAGTAAGTACTTGGTAGCATTGCCTTTAAATTGTTTCACTTGGGTCAAATGTTTCAGGCAGCCTTCCAGAAGCTTCCCACAATAAGTTGGGTGAATTTTGGCCAATTCCTCCTGACAGAGCTAGTGTAACTGAGTAAGGTTTGTAGGCCTCCTTGCTCGCACACGCTTTTTCAGTTCTGCCCACAAATTTTCTATAGGATTGAGTTCAGGGCTTTGTGATGGGCACTCCAATACCTTGACTTTGTTGTCCTTATGCCATTTTGCCACAACTTTGGAAGTATGCTTGGGGTCATTGTGCATTTGGAAGACACATTTACGACCAAGCTTTAAATTCCTGACTGATGTCTTGAGATGTTGCTTCAATATATCGACATCATTTTCCTTGCCATCTATTTTGTGAAGTGCACCAGTCCCTCCTGCCGCATAGCACCCCCACAACATGATGCTGCCACCCCTGTGCTTCACGGTTGGGATGGTGTTCTTCGGCTTGCAAGCCTCCCCCTTTATCTTCCAAACATAACGATGGTTATGTGGCCAAACAGTTATATTTTTGTTTCCTCAGACCAGAGGACATTTCTCAAAAAAGTATGATCTTTGTCCCCATGTGCAGTTGCAAACCGTAGTCTGGCATTTTTATGGCGGTTTTGGAAGAGTGGCTTCTTCCTTGCTGAGCGGCCTTTCAGGTTGTGTCGATATAGGACTCGTGTTACTGTGGATATAGATACTTTTGTACCTGTTTCCTCCAGCATCTTCACAAGGTCCTTTGCTGTTGTTCTGGGATTGATTTGCACTTTTCACACCAAAGTATGTTCATTTCTAGGAGACAGAACACGTCTCCTTCCTGAGCGGTATGACGGCTGCGTGGTCCCATGGTGTTTATACTTGTGTACTATTGTTCGTACAGATGAACGTGGTACCTTCAGGCGTTTGGAAATTGCTCCCAAGGATGAACCAGACTTGTGGAGGTCTACAATTTTTTCTGAGGTCTTGGCTGATTTCTTTTGATTTTCCCATGATGGCAAGCAAAGAGGCACTGAGTTTGAAGGTAGGCCTTGAAATCCATCCACAGGTACACCTCCAATTGACTCAAATGATGTCAATTAACCTATCAGAATCTTCTAAAGCCATGACATCATGTTCTGTAATTTTCCAAGCTGTTTAAAGGCACAGTCAATTTAGTGTATGTAAACTTTTGACCCACTGGAATTGTGATACAGTGAAATATAAGTTAAATAATTTGTCTGTAATCAATTGTTGTACAAATGACTTGTGTCATGCACAAAGTAGATGTCCTAACCGACTTGCCAAAACTATAGTTTGTTAACAAGAAATGTGTGGAGTGGTTGAAAAATGAGTTTAATGAGTTTTAATGACTCCAACCGAAGTGTATGTAAACTTCCGACTTCAAGTGTAGGTCTGTATAGGGGTCTGTATAGATGTCTGTATAGAGACATGTGTGTATGTCTGTATAGATGCCTGTATATAGGTCTGTATAGAAGTCACATCTGTGTTTTAGCAGGTATTTGACACAGATGTGACCTCTGTACAGAAGAATGTACGCACACGCACAGATGCGCGCACACCCACAGATGCGCACACACACACATGCACCCCCCCCCCCAACTCACACGTACGTAACCTTTACTGTGAACATTTTAATCATGGTTAATCGACCTCTGGCCTGCTAAGAGGATCCCAGGTATTAGAGTATTAGGCTGTAGTGAAATACCTGGGAGGCAGACGTCATTGACTGGAACACATTCATATTGGAAAAGGTATTACCTACCTCATAAAGATTAAACACAAGGGCCTTACATAAGCTGCCTGGGCTGAGTGACTGGGTCCATATGAGGGACCTTTGGGTCACAAAGGCACAGAGACACAGACACAGGCACACACACTGATCCCTCGTCTGGACAGGGTTGTCACGGTGCTCAAAGTCAGCTTTTATTATTTGAAGCTCTGCTGATGAGATCAGCATTCGTGATTACAGTGCGGGCCAACTATTCTCCTTCCCTCCTCTCCCTCCCTCTCTGTGATGGTTGAGGCAGGGGTGAATTTAGATTTAATTTCTTCCTGGTATGAGACCTCCTATGTGTGCACGCTCATGCACCCCAAAAATGTATGGGCCTAATCATATAATTACATATTGAATCCCAATTAATTCAATAGGATCTCTGTGGGCCTAGTCATAAAGATTTGTCATTGAACTTTTAAAATGTATTACATTTTAAATGTAATGTAAATGTAAATTTTATTGTGGCAATAACACAATCAGTCATGATGTTTTCATCTGATTTGTCAAACAATCCTTTCAACTTAACACCTACTTCCTTTACTAGGCTACACGTGCACGTTCATCCAATCGCAACATATTTCCAGCCTCCAAACAGTGGTGAATGGAAAGAGACATCTGTTACTCAGAACACCAAAAAGTGTAATGACATTTGACGATTGTCATTAGCCCAGAATCAACTGCTGTCCGCGCGCGTGTCTCAGTGTCTCAGTGTTCTCGTCGAACAACATCGTATTTTGGAATGTTTTCAAGTCCATTCACTCATTTTTCATGCCTCTGATATACGGTAATGGTAATTAATGGTATAATAGCACACTGTTTTCTTGATATTTTGTTTTCATTATTGTGATAGGCTCATGTTTTATCGGTAGGGCATACCCCCACTATTTGTTCTGCCGGGATGCCGTACCAGACCGCACCACCTCACCCCTGGGTGGAGAACATACTTGTAGGTGGAACAGTACTATCCCAGGCCAATGCAGGGTGTGTCTATATAGTGCAGATGGGAGGCAGACGTCCAGATGTTCTGGATAACCGTGATCCCTCATCCTCACCAACATACCATCCATGCCACACATCCTTGTCCATGACCTAAGATCCCTGTACCTGGTCACTGTCCTACATACTCCCGTAAGATTGAAGTAGTGCCACGTGACTTGCATTACCTCGTCACCATACCTGGTAGTACTTTGGTTCTGGATCCTAGACCCACCTCTCGGGCAAATGACAGGGTTTACTTTGGCCAGGATTTGTCAAATTCGTTATAGCACAGATCAAGAATCAAACAATCCCTGATCCGAATCATACAGGTAAATTATAAAACACCCTTTAGCTTACTTTCCACAACTTGCCAGTATATAAAAGACGACCCATCCAAATCCTATTTTCACTTTTTACAACTAAACTCAAAGATAGGATTGTTGAGCACTCCCATGACAGTGACCAATTGCTAAATTATGGTTTTCTCCTTTCTTCTCGTTTGCCAACGAGCCATACAGACCGCAACCACTTTTAAGGGGTAGTCTCCGTGGGGTGTGTGCATGCTTTTTGTGTTCCTGTCTGCACGTGTGTGTCCACACACACACGTTCAAAGACAAACTCACACACGCAAGACCACCGGGCAGGAAAGGAACAGACGTTTCAACCTGACACACACACACACAAGCAGCACACATGAGTGCGTTCACGCTTGCAGACAGACACACACACTCATGCCACAGCGTGGTACAGTAACCACAAGAGGAGGTCCACAGGCAGCACATCTCTGTATGGTGTGGTGTACAGTAGGCCAGAAATAGAGAGCGGATCAGTGAGTCCACCTCCCCCTTTAATAGTCCTGTCTGTTATTATCACAGCTATCCCTCTCTTTAACCAGGGAGGAGGAGAGAGGAAGTCAACCCTCCTTAACTCGTAAAAGAGGAGAGAGGGTGGTGAAATGAAACAGGGAGACAAACTGAGAGTTCTGAAATGTGAAATATAGGTACAAACTGTAAGGATACAAACAATACTGTAGATAGAATACAGTATATGTTCAGTATAGAAAAATATCTTACAAATAGCTATTTACCATGTAACTTTCTACATGTTGGGGTATAATTATATTGTTTTGGCACAGAAAGACTCATAGTTATCAGTGTGGTCCTTTGTTAACATGTGAGTGTGTTTGTGTACACGTGTGTTCCTGCCCGTGCATGCGTATGTGCACGTGTGTGTGTGTGCATGCGTGTGTGTGTGTACGGATATGTGTGCGTGCATGTGTGTGTGGGGTGTCTGGGGTTATGGGGCTCAGGTCTAATAACGGCCTTGATAGCCTCTTCACGGAGCCCTCTGAAGTTGCCTCCACTCCATCAATTCAGTGTGCTGTTGCTCAGCAACCAGGGGTCCGGTGTTCCCGAGCGACGCTGTTTGTTCCCGCCGAACAAGTCAGTGGAGAGGGGGAAGATGGGAGGAGAGAGAGGGAGAGAGTCAGGGAGCGAGGGGAAGACACAAATTGGTAAATGGAAGGCGTGGACCCAGGGGTCGTGGATCAATGCCTGAGCAAACAAGCTCTCTCACTCACCCCTCTGTCTGTCTCTCTCGCTCTGCCTCTATCCCTGTCTTGCTTTGTCTCTCACACAGTGTTTCTCTGTATTTCTCTGTCGCTCTCAATCTTCATTCTATTTCTCTTATTTTTGTTCCTCTATTTTTACTCTCCTTTCCCTCCCTTCTCTCGCTCTATTTTTTGTCCTCCTCGGTCTTTCAGCTCTCTTTTTCCCACATCCACCTCTTTCCTCTCTCTCTTTCTCCCTGTCCTGTGTCAATATGCATCAGTGGAAAGTGTTCCTCTCTAATTATATAACCCATTTCTCCTCTCCCATCATCTCTATTGACTGATGAACACGGGCTACAGGCACGAACCTCATTACATGGCAAACGAGATCAACTCAGGGCTTTCCTGTGCATGCATTATGCTTTCTGCTATTATATTACTCAGATCTTCTATTATGGTGTGTGTGTGTGTGTGTGTGTGTGTGTGTGTGTGCGTGCGTGCGTGCGTGCGTGCGTGCGTGCGTGCGTGCGTGCGTGCGTGTGCGTGTGAAGATGGCTCTCTGTTCAGTCAGGGCAGTCAGGTTGAGGCTCTGTAAATTTAACTCAATACAAATGACCTGTAATAATTGAGTTAGGGGTGCGGTGTTATCCAGATGACAGGCACATTAATATCTAGTTACAGCTGCATAAGATGAGGAAAGGGTGGTCAACAAACAAAACACATGAGACTGATATTCAACCAAGTTGATAGAAACATGTATTACGCACCAAGTAAACTTTTGGAGTCTGAACCACCAAGTAAACTTTTGAAGTAATACAAGATTGCAGAGACCATAAGATGTCAGGTTATTGTCCACTAGAGACAGAATGCTGGGTGTGGCCCTCTTGGTCACTAGTACCCACACTTATGTGGACTGTGACCCACATAAAGCCACTTACAATTCCCTTGTGACCTGCCGGACACACAAAACCAATGATTCTAACCACAACCTAGTCTTAGCCACTGTCCACAGTGTCCAGGAAAAACTATTTGGGGTCTGGATGTATCAGTGGCAGTCATAGTGGTTCAGCGACTGTGTCCACCATTACGGTTCTACCATCTGTGTCTGTGGCTTTTCAGTCTATAATAATCAAACAGACAGTGATAAAACGATTTTACAGGCACCAACGTTTGTCAATGTTGAAAGCAGAGTTTGGTTCTGGTGATGTCTTTCATAAGGGTGACTGAAATGACTGAATGTGGCAACCAGGGTCAATCTGATGGCAAGACTATGACAGTCTATGACAGGCTATGACAGGTTCTGACAACAACAACCAAAATAGAGTGAGGGAAAATCTGTCTGGGTTGGTTCTCAGAACTCAGGAACTTCTGAGTAGATTGTATTACCAGAGTAAGACGATTCCATTTCAATTCAACGCTGGTTCTTGTTTCTTTGTAATATAGCATTCCTGTTCAATACCACATCATTGCTTTGATACGTACATAAGAACATTGCCATTTCAAAATGTATTCTGACTCTTTTTACAGTTGATGATGTAAATGGAATTTGCGCACTTGTTACACCCAGAGGGTCAGCCTGAACTTAATTGACCAAAAGCATATTTTAATAACTTATAGTCCCCATAGAGCCTGAACAAAACAAACCCTAAACACACGTTCAAGCGTGAGAATGTCTGCTCGTCGGTCTGCCAAGTATACGGCTTGCATCACCACAGAGAAACCCAAGCAGGGGCCAGAGCACTGAGAACTCACGAGGACACAGTGTCCTGCACAGCAACACACCACCCTTCTCTTTCTCTCTCATATACATTCCTTCCTCCTTTCTTTCTTAACCTAATTATATCTCTCCTCATCCCTTTGTTCCCTCCTCCTCTTCGTGGCTTCTGGCTGTCTCTCTCCCACTAATGACATGGTGTGGTAGCTAGTGCTGTCTGTCTGTCTGTCTGTCTGTCTGTCTGTCTGTCTGTCTGTGTGTGTGCCACGGACACAAAGCCTGAGCCTGGATAACATATGGTCCATATCAGCTCCTGAGCACTTCCATATGTGTGGGAGTCCACGCCAAGCAACGACACAAACACACTTCATGGCTGGAGAGAGAGAGAGAGAGAGAGAGAGAGAGAGAGGGGGGGGAGAGAAAAAGAGAGATGGAGAGAGGGATAAAGAGAGAGAGTAACAGAGAGAAAGAGCTAGAGAGACATAAATAGAGGGAGAGACAGGGTGCAATGGAGAGAGAACGCCAAGCTTCCTCTGTCTGTTGACAAAAGCAGCCATAAGCAGTTATAAACAGTAAAGCTTCCAGAGTGTGTCTGTGTGAGCATGAGTCCATATACAGTAGGGTTCAGAATTATTGGATCCCTTGATAATGAAGAGCAAAAAAAGACTGTATAAAAGAAATAACATAAATACTGAGCTAAATTGTAAGCTAAAAACATTATTTTTTTTACATTATTATTTTATGCTAATACAATTGCTCAGAGAAAGAGATGTTGTTTAACAAGCAATAACAAACACATCTAAAAGAGGTAGGTGTCAAAATGATTGGATCCCCTGTTTCAATACTCTAGCATCCTCCCCTTACGAGGACAACAACACTGATCCTTTTTCTAAAATGTTTTATGAGATTGGAGAACATGGCCATAGCACCGGTTCCAATCCAAGTGCTAATGCCGTTTAGCAAACTCCAGGCTGTGCTATGGTCAGATGACAGGAAAATAGAGCTCTTTGGCCACGCACATCAATGATGGGTTTGGCTTTCGAAATGAACAAAGCATACCTCATCCCTCTGTAGAATATGGTTGTGGATCTTTGATGTTGTGGTGCTATTTCGCTTCCACTGGTCCTGGGGCCCTTCTTAAGGTCAAAGGCATCATGTACTTTACCAAGTACCAGGACATTTGAGCCCAAAACCTGGTTGCCTCTGCCAGCAAGACAATAACCCCAAGCCCACATCAAAATCCACAAAAAAATGGTTAATTGACCACAAAATCAACATTTTATTTATTTAATATATTTTTTTGCCCATTATCAAGTGATCTAATAATTGGCTCCTGAGTGGTGCAGCACTCTAAGGCACTGCATCTCAGTGCAAGAGGTGTCACTACAGTCCCTGGGTCGAATCCAGGCTGTATCACATCTGGCTGTGATTGGGAGTCCCATAGGGTGGTGCACAATTGGCCCAGCGTCGTCTGGGTTTGGCCCGGGGTAGGCCGTCATTGTAAATAATAATTTGTTCTTTACTGACTTGCCTAATTAAATAAAGGTTAAGTTAAAAAAAATATCCAGACCCCACTCTATATATGTCAGGGAGTGAGAGAGAGACAGACAGAGAAAAAGAGAGTGAACGAGGGAGGGAGAGAGAGAGAAAGAAAGGAAAGAGAGAGTGAGAACATGGTACTGTAGTTCACAGGCCAGTCTAGAACACTGGCATTTTGACAATGAATCCATGTTTGCACACAGTAGGGGAGGCATTAGACACGACACAGACAGACAGACATACACACACAGTAGACAGAGACACACAGGGACGTAATCACCTGCTTGTTATGACCACTGAGAAGCTGTGAGTAGACAGAGTGAAAAAATAACGACTAAAAAGAGGTGGGGAGAGGAGAGAGAAGACAAACAGGTCAGCGGTTTGCCGTGTAGATGTCTCTTTTTAAGTGTCTCAGACTGATTAAGTGTGTCTGAGAAGTAGAGAACACACCAATATTCGACGAATCACTATCACTAAATCAACACCTAGTCTGTGAACGATCAATTCCAACTAACGTTGAGGAGAAAACCTAACAAATCTCCCCATGACAGATAACGTGTTAAAAACATAAACAAATTAATTTAGTTGTTTTCCTTTCTGTTGATATTGTTTTTTTTTTCTGGGGGGAGGGGGCGGGGGGGGGGGGGGGGGGGGGCTGCCAAGGGGGACTTGGGAATTTGCTCCGTGTGGCTTCACTTAAGGTGTGGAATGTATGTTTTTTTAAATTATAAGAATAACTAATTTACAGCGAGTCTTTCTGACTGTGCTAAGGGACATGGAGGAGACTCCTACCCGACACGGGTACCAGACATATTGTGTATGAAGAGCTAAATCTCAGCTGCAGCCATGTTAAGCTTGTGGTTCACTTTTAATTGGTAGATGGGGTGTTTGGGTTTATGCACAGCACACTAACATTATGGCACATACTGTAAATACATCTTACCTGTATGGTGTGCTTCGGTTGCTGGTGGTGCACCAGGATAGGGAAAAGGTACAGGGTGTACACAATACGTGTCTTTACGTGTGAGTGTTCTTGAGGCAGCGACCTTCAGACTCAAGATTCATGTTCTAGATAAATCTTTCTCAAATGTTGACCATGCCGGTTACTTACAAATCTGTATCAGGTGTTTTGTAACACGAACGAGGTGATCTCATCACTACCGTTCCATATTGTTTCGCCATTTGAAAGTGTTGTCAACAATTCCTTCACCCTAGCTTTAGGACTCGCCACAACACCATCCAATATGCACTAACTGTTGTGAGTTGTTTGAGTTATTCTTAGTTATTATTCTTAGTTATTCTGAGTTGTTTGAGTTGTTGTGAGTTGTTTGAGTTATTCTTAGTTATTATTCTTAGTTATTCTTATTCTTGAGTTATTGTTCATACTTACGGTTGGAGTGAAGTCTGTCTTCGTCAGTCTGGCCTGTTAAACGACCTGATTGGATTATGTCTGTGTGTTTGTGTCACTGTCTGTGTCTGCAGCAAAACACGTGGCCAAAACACGCAGCACATATACCAGCAGACATGGACTGCACATGTCCCAGACACACAGACAAACAAATATGATCGATATGAGTACATGTGCGTTATATAAGCCTAAGATTAAAGGGGTAATCTGCAGTTGTTACATCCATTTTTGGATTTATAAATTAACGATATGTATTGTTTGTTTTTTTACCTTTATTTAACCAGGAAAAGCCCATTGAGACCCAGAGTCTCTTTTTCAAGGGAGACCTGGCCAAGAAGGCAGCAACAATCAATACATTACATAATTAAAACATACAACAATACAATACAACAACATGATCCAGCTTAAAAAAAACATTTACACTCCTCTGTAACAGTCTCCCACCAATATTTTAAATTTATTCAGTGGCACTAACATATCTAGATGAAGCACGGACTGTAGATTATTCCATGTGTCTGGTGCACAAGAAGAGAAGGCAGTCTTGCCTAATACTGTGAATGTCCTGGGGACTTTAAGTAGCAACCACCTAGCAGACCGGGTTTGGTAACTGCTGGTGGTGAAGGAGACCGGACTACAGAGGTAAAGAGGGAGTTTACCCAAAAGGGCTTGTAACCATTGATTCTTGAAGAATAGAACGTATAAATGTCTCATGAGCTTAGTTCAACTGTCGTACCCCATCAAAATCTAAATAAACACTGAGTGTACAAAACATTACACTTTCCATGACATAGACTGACCAGGTGAATCAAGGTGAAAGTTATGATCCCTTATTGATGTCACCTGTTAAATCCACTTCAATCAGTGTAGATGAAAGTTAGGACACAGGTTAAAGAAGGATTTTTAAGCCTTGAGACAAGGATTGTGTATATGTGCCATTCAAAGGGTGAATGGGCAAGAGAAAAGATTTAAGTGTCTTTGAACGGAGTATGGTAGTAGATGCCAGGCGCACCGGTTTGAATGTGTCAAGAACTGCAATGCTGCAGGGTTTTTCATGCTCAACAGCTTCCTGTGTGTATCAAGAATGGTCCACCATCCTAAGGACATCCAGCTAACTTAACACAACTGTGGGAAGCATTGGAGTCAACATGGGCAAGCATCCCTCTGAAATGCTTTTGACACCTTGTAGCGTCCATTCCCCAATGGATTTAGGCTGTTCTGAGGGTAAAAGGGGGTGCAACTCAATATTAGGAAGGTGTTCTTAATGTTTTGTGCACTCAGTGTATAAACTTGTTTTACTCCAATGTCTGAAAACAAAGTAAATGTAAACAAACACTTCATAGCCTCAAAACATTGTTAAAACTATAATGTTGATATCATGGATGGTCAGTCCTTGCATCCATAGCTCTGTCTATGAATTTGAGTGGTTACATTTCTCCAGCCCCATCCTTCAGCTTTTTACTGAAACAGTGACTGTGGACTGCCCCTTTTAAACCGCCAACCTTGATCTAGTACTGTGCAGTTCTTGAATAGTATGTGTGTGTTTCGTAAGATACATAGCTGATCCAAGGATCTCTCGTTTACAAACATACCTGTCCTTGAACAGTATCGTATGTTCACTTTCTGTATGCATGTTTCCATAGGAACTGGCGGGAAGCAGCAAAGCCATGTGTGTGTGTGTGTTGCAGGTCAGACAGTGCTAGCACCTTAAAGATCCTACATTTTAATGCCACATTCTCCCCAATTTTATTTGATCAGATTTATCGCCGCAGGTTCAATGTATTCACACAAATAAACGGTTAGCAAGGTCTGAGAAAACGTCAGGCTTTTGTTATTGACAAAGTCGTTACAGCACGACAAACCTAGCTACATTTTTAGGCAACATTGTTAAGTTAAGAATCCGGATGGTTCTCTCAAGGATAAAAAAATGTCTCTGTTCAGCCAGTAGAGGCTAGAATAACTCATATTCAAACCTCTTACCACGTCAGCACAGATTAACACGGCAGCTTTTTATAATTAAATATCCTGTGCAGACATTCTGTCCTATATTAAAATTAAATTTGACAACACTGTTGGCCTGGCCAGATACTTAACTAAGCTATACTCTCAGGAGAGTGCTACCAAACTTTTAGAAAACACGGAGCTGAGCTAGCTACAGCACTTCATCACTCTTCGGAGAGTGGAATTGGATGGAGATTTAGACTGGAAATACCAGCCTCTCTCTAAGGGATGATAACTTCCTTATGTTATGGAAGTGTACCCTAAAATGGAAAAAATGACTTGATAGCTTTGTAATTATTCCAAAGAGCCGTGGAACATGGCTCCAAGTGAGCAAAATGAGGTGATGTCATTCTACCAGGGTGCTCTAGTAAATTTCTGTAGGAGTTACTGATACAAAATGAAGGACTTTTATTAAAATATTAATTATATTGTAAAATATAAATATTTATGGGCAGTTTGCATGGTGTGTGTGTGTGTGTGTGTGTGTGTGTGTGTGTGTGTGTGTGTGTGTGTGTGTGTGTGTGTGTGTGTGTGCGTGTGCGTGTGTGTGCATTAGTGTGTGGAAAGAGACTTTTTCAGAGAATGTGGGGGAGATTATGTTTTTACTTTAGCACAGAAAATGATGTTCTACCTATTAAATGTCTGGGGAAACCAACAACACAATGGAAATTCTAAGGAATCAGAATAGTTTCCAGAAAAACATGTCACAACAACAAGTTTTCCAAAAGTCCAAAACATTGGTCGGAGGATGAGAGTAGATAAAAGAGCTAACATAAAAACATGACAATCTGAAACAGGTGTTTTTTTATTAAAGCATTATAAAGGGCTTATGAAGGTGATATGTACGTCTCCTGTAGTTGCGACTGTTACAGTGAGCTTGACTCTGTCCAGTGGGGCAAAATCATGATGATTATAATAATAAAGTACAGTGGCAAGAAAAAGTATATGAACCCTTTGGAATTACCTGGATTTCTGCATAAATTTGACATAACATTTGATCTGAACTTCATCTAAGTAAAAACACCACACAAACACAGTGTGCTTAAACTAATAACACACAAATTGTTGTATTTTTCTTGTCTATATTGAATACATAATTTAAACATTCACAGTGTAGGTTGGAAAAAGTATGTGAGCCCCTAGGCTAATGCCTTCTCCAAAAGCTAATTGGAGTCAGGAGTTAACTAACCTGGAGTCGAATCAATGAGACGAGGTTGGAGATTTTGGTTAGAGCTGCCCTGCCCCATTAAAAACACACAACATTTGAGTTTGCTATTCACAAGAAGCTTTGCCTGATGTGAACCATGCCTCGAACAAAAGAGATCTCAGAAAAGTCAGTTCACCGTAAGACAAATTGTCTATAAATGGAGAAATTTCAGCCCTGTTGCTACTCTCCCTAGGAGTGGCCGTCCTGCAAAGATGACTGCAAGAGCACAGCGCAGAATGCTCAATGAGGTTAAGAAGAATCCTAGAGTGTCAGCTAAAGACTTAGAGAAATCTCTGGAACATGCTAACAACTCTATTGACGAGTCTACAATACGTAAAACACTAACAAGAATGGTGTTCATGGGAGGACACCATGGAAGAAGCCACTGCTGTCCAAAAAAAAAACATTGCTGCACGTCTGAAGTTCACAAAAGAGCACCTGAATGTTCCACAGCGCTACTGGAAAAATATTCTGTGGACAGATAAAACTAAAGTTGTGTTGTTTGGAAGGAACACTATATGTGGAGAAAAAAAGGCACAGCACAACCAACATCAACACCTCATCCCAACTGTAAAGTGTGGTGGAAGGAGCATCATGGTTTGGGGCTGCTTGCCGCCTCAGAGCCTGGACAGCTTGCTATCATTGATGGAAAAATGTATTACCAGGCTTATCATTTTGCGGGAGAATGTAAGGCTATCTGCCAATTGAAGCTCAACAGAAGTTAGGTGATGCAACAGGACAACAACCCAAAAGACAGAAGTAAATCAACAACAGAATGACTTGAACAGAAGAAAATATGCCTTCTGTAGTGGCCCAGTCAGTCCTCACCTCAACCCTGGATTGCGATGCTGTGGCATGACCTCAAGAGAGTGCTTCCCGCCAGACATCCCAAGAATATCGTGGATCCGAACAGTGTGCAGGTCTGATCCGCAACTACAGAAAACATTTGGTTGAGGTTATTGCTGCCAAAGGAGGGTCAACCTGTTATTAAATCCAATGGTTCACATACTTTTTCCAACCTGCACTGTGAATGTTTACACGGTGTGTTCAATAAAGACATGAAAATTATAATTGTTTGTGTGTTATTAGTTTAAACAGACTGTGTTTGTCTATTGTTGTGACTTAGATGAAGATCAGATCAAAAATGTATGACCGATTTATGCAGAAATCCAGGTAATTCTAAAAGGTTGACATACTTTTCCTTCCCACTGTACTTCTCCAGTTGCTCAAATCAGTTGAAGGGGTTAAGTCATCTAATGAAGGCTTAAGTCACCACATGATGGGTTAAGTAACCTCATCCAGCATCGATGTGTTTCAAAAAACCCATTTAAACTCCATTAAACAGAACCATGTTACTGCTACATAGAGGTACCCAGGTGTCCACCAGCTACCCTCTTCCATTCACACTGGATTTATATTACAGGTGTAAAGCAGATCTCCTCCCAGGTGTAAAAGGTCTCCTCCCAAACCTTCAGGTCCGCGGCTCAACCCTGCACAGCACAGCGTCACGCGATCATTTATTTACAAAGTTGCTGTGGATTTTACGAGACAAGAGTACCAAGTTTCTAAACGCTCTCTCTATTCTGGACACAGAGTCTAACAGGCCTGAAATATATATCAAAGATCGTGGCCGGGGTATAGATCAAGAGTGGGTGGGGATGGAGAGACACATGCATACTTAGAGCCTTTTGTGTAAATGGAAGACTATAGGAGAGTATAGCTTTGTTTTTGTGTTTTAAATCCATACTATACTGTATAGACGGTTATTTTGCACCGAAAGCCAGTATGTAGAACCTGTGACTACAGAGAGTTAATGGCACAGGTGTGGAGATGGTGTTACGTGTATTCAGAGGAGTAGTTCAGTCATTCCGTAGTGCAGCATTATGGAGATATATGTTTACAATGATCATTATCAGAGCTGGGGAAATGAGACAGGCATGTCTGTCTGACAGAAGAACTTGACACAGCCGAGGTGAATTGTCAACCAGTAAATGTAACTCTCCTCTATTTCCCCCTTTCCCTCTCCCTCCCTCCCTCTCTCAGGGAAACCCACATCAGAACAGTACACTCGCTGCGTGATGGACACAGAGGCCACAAACATCAGTCAGACAGCTGATTGTAGCGCAGAAACACTATTAGGGCTGCTTTAAGCCATCCATCACCCGCTCCGCGCCGGGGCACTCGCTCCATGTCTCCCTTTCAACTTTTTGGAGGTCATAATATGAGAGGAGTGAGTGATTGCAATGCTCGCTGACATTTCTGCTGGGGGCCCGGTGGCCAGCGAGCCTAAGATTGGAAGGGGTGACACACTCGGGTCAAACCATTAGAATGGGTTCTAACAGCCAACGCTGCTCAGGTGTCAGCCGGTCTGGTTAGCGAGAGCCGTACAGGTGTAGCCCTTTCTCAGTTGTGTAACAGTGGGAGGCAGTTCAAAGATTGCTGGGTGGTTACGCAACCCACATTTACTGTCCTCTTTCATCAGTTGGAACATCATAGAGTACACTGTCCATAACATGGTTCTCTTTAGGAAGTGAGAAAGAATGCTGTATGAATTCCATAGTTTGCTTTGGTGCCTACGGTTTTCCTCTGTTACAGGTGGTCATTCACGTTACACACGTGTAAAAAGAGGTTTCACCAGAGCAGCGGTGTAGTCCCACTGATGATCTGTGTGTCTGTGTGTGCAGGGTTCACATTTGTCACACACAGACACATGGGTCTGAGGGCCACAACTGACGCCAAACTTACCACACTACAAAGACATGATCAGGCGGCAGACAGATGGATAGACAGACAGACGAACACACAGACACAGACAAACATATACACTGGCAAATAGACGGGCAGATAGCAGACAGACGGACAGACCAGGGTTGCCATAAGAAAATGGCCAAACAACGTGACCAGAAAGATTTTAATTTACTCGCTATTTGAGAAATACATCGGACAAATACACTACAATTTGGGGTGACTTAGAAATGCCCTTGTTTTTGAAAGAAAAGCAAATATTTTTGTCCATTAACAAAACCAGAAATACAGTTGATCAGAAATACAGTGCAGACATTGTTAATGTTGTAAATGACTATTGTATCTACATAGGCGTACAGAGGCCCATTATCAGCAACCATCACTCCTGTGTTCCAATGGCACGTTGTGTTAGCTAATCCAAGTTTATCATTTTAAAAGGCTAATTGATCATTATAAAACACTTTTGCAATTATGTAAGCACAGCTGAAAACTGTTGTTCTGATTAAAGAACTGGTCCCGTGTGGCTCAGTTGGTAGAGCATGGCGCTTGCAACGCCAGGGTTGTGGGTTCATTCCCCACGGGGGGACCAGGATGAATATGTATGAACTTTCCAATTTGTAAGTCGCTCTGGATAAGAGCGTCTGCTAAATGACTTAAATGTAAATGTAAATAAAACTGGCCTTCTTTAGACTAGTTGAGTATCTGGAGCATCAGCATTTGTGGGTTTGATTACAGGCTCAAAACGGCCAGAAACAAATAACTTTCTCCTGAAACTCGTCAATCTATTCTTGTTCAGAGAAATTAAGACTATTCCATGTGAGAAATTGCCAAGAAACTGAAAATCTCGTACAACGCTGTGTACTACTCCCTTCACAGAACAACGCAAACTGTCTCTAACCAGAATTGCAAGAGGAGTGCGAAGCCTCGGTGCACATCTGAGCAAGAGGACAAGTACATTAGAGTGTCTAGTTTGAGAAACAGATGCCTCACAAGTCCTCAACTGGCAGCTTCATTAAATAGTACCCGCAAAACACCAGTCTCAACGTCAACAGTGAAGAGGCGACTCCGGGATGCTGGCCTTCTGTCCAGTGTCTGTGTTCTTCTGCCCATCTTAATCTTTTATTTTATTTGGCAAGTCTGAGATCTGGCTTTTTCTTTGTAACTCTGCCTAGAAGGCCAGCATCCCGGAGGCCATCGAACCCACAAATGCTGATGCTCCAGATACTCAACTAGTCTAAAGAAGGCCAGTTTTATTGCTTCTTTAAATCAGAACAACAGTTTTCAGCTGTGCTAATTTAATTGGAAAAGGGTTTTCTAATGATCAATTTTAAAATGAGAAACTTAGATTAGCTAACACAACGTGCCATTGGAACACAGGAGTGATGGTTGCTGATAATGGGCCTCTGCACGCCTATGTAGATATTCCATAACAAATCTGCAGTTTCCAGCTACAATAGTCATTTACAACATTAACAATGTCGACACTGTATTTCCGATCAATTTCATGTTATTTTAATGGACAAAAAAATAGATTTTCTTTCTAACAAGGACATTTCTAAGTGACCCCAACATTTGGAACGGTAGTGTATATGCAATGGGTGTGTAAGCCATTAAGGCGTCCACCCACGGTGCTCAAAATAAAATAAATCACAATTTGATTATGGTAATTCAGCTTAACAAAACATGCAACTCCTGTAATGAAGCAGCCAATAATACATCATTTTCAAACATTTGCCAAAATGCAATTCGTGTGAAAAAGGGAGAACACTATTCTAAACTGTGCACCTGATTCGAGCGGGAGGCTTTATGACAGAGATGAAAATCTCTGTTAGAAACTTAGAAAGAGGGTGTATCTAAAGATGCAACAACTTGGATGGGTTGCTAATATGACTAGGATTGTGCATTTGGCTTCTGGAACAATGAAAGGAAGTCGATATGAAAACCAATAGAACAGGAGAGAAATGGCATATGAGGAAGTCTTATAAAGGCAGCGCTGCGCGTTTGGCAAAAGTCCTAGCTGATTATTGAGTTGCGGCTGTCAGTGAAAAGCATCTAAAATATGTGTGAAGATAATGTGTCTTAGGTATAACTTAAAATGTTGAGACAAGAAGGGGAGGTGTATGTGGCGAAGATAGCCTATAGTGGTGTGTGGCGAAGATAGCCTATAAGCAGCTTGTCTCTATCCAATTCTTGCTCATTCAATGCTTCATATTAATTGTTTGCACTTTGATTGTTTGTTCTGATCAATTCCCCGTTACATATGTCACCAGTAGTAAATGTACCGACAATCTTTTAATTGTCTTTTGTTTGGAGTGCTCCATGGGAGCAATGAGCATGGGTCTGGTTTCTCTGTCTTGTTAATGTTGAGGGAGTGCAAGAGCCTGAGCACGCATGGAAGTAGCCTACCTGGCCCGCTGCGCGGAAATGTAGTAAAGCCCACTTGGAGATGCTTGACTTCTGAGTGTCTTAGTCACCACATTCGCCACTAATAAGCTGAGCTTCGAGGTCCTTTTTTGTTCACTTCACACACACTAAGTCAACTAAGTCTGTTTTTCTTGCAAATGATAGCCTAATAATTCCTCACGGTAGGCCTGTTTGAAAAAGCTTTCCAACAATCACCCCCTCGATAGTCGCCAAGCCTCTGTGTGAAAGAGCAAAACATCATCATCTGACGATCCCATAAATCCAGTGGAAACATCATAAAAGACCTTTCCCTTGCGCAAAAACAGCTGTCTGTCCAGAGCTCACTGGTGCTGGAAACTCTGATGGCCTGGAAAAGGCTAGTTGATACAATATTGCAAGTTCGCTAGAGACAGCTTCCTGTATGATCCAGTTGATTGATTTGATACAATGTTGCACTGCACTAGCTATAGCTCAAGTCAAGACAGGCTGAGTAGAGAGATGTGATTGAAAGAACCAGAATTTATCAGTAGGTTATATTTTCTGCAGTTTTTGTTTGTTGGATTTATGTATTTTTACTATAGTTGGCAGTGGAAGTTATAGGCCAACGACTGCATTGGCCATCTCTGAATTCCATGAGCTTATTTAGGCTATTTAGCCACCAATGATCACAGTGTCCATCTGGCAGAGGCTGGTGCTCTAGCATAACTAGAATTTTTGCTTTTATATTTGTATCATTTTAATTCAGATTTGTATGATTTAACCACGTGACAATGACTTTGAGAAACAAAAAGGTTATTATTGATTGAAATGAAACCGTTCCACAAAAAAGCACATATGAAAATCATAACTGACACCCAAATCAGTAGAAATGGTAGGATAAATTGTATGCTTCCACAAACTTGGAAATAATTGCCTCCACCCTTCTATTGTCGGATTTTCAAGCAAGATAAGACATGCCTCATAATATGAAGTAAAACATTCAGGTTTCAAACAATTAAGTATGTTTTCAAAATGCATACTGCCTCCAGATCACATTCAGGTTTCAAACAATTAAGTATGTTTTCAAAATGCATACTGCCTCCAGATCACATTGCAAAGTGGTGGGTGACGCGCTGATAGCCTGCCTACCATTGTTTTTCTCCCGGTCAAATTGGCAGGCAACAAATTTATTTATCTGCTTTTAATTTTTGGGGGTGGGTCAAAAGCCGGCAATTACCGGCTAATGGAAACCCTGGGACAGACAGACAATGCACATGAGAGTGAAGAAGACAGAATCACCCTAATCGAAACAGTGTGAGCTTCTGTTACCAGAACGCATGACCTCGGTCGCCATGACAATAGAATATACGTGATCTCCACCTCGGGACACGAAAGCGCTTTCCCAGCATCCTTGCGGGCTCACATGCCAGCTGCATCATTATCTTTCTTCCTCAGCTATCTCTTTCTCGCTCGTTTCTCAATGCAATGTTGATGCATTCTTTAACCAACTATTTTGTCAGGGGATGCTTAACCAAAAAAGCGGAGCCCTTTAACTCTGAATGGAAGAATCAATGTGAATAAGATGATGGAATCTGCATGGCTGCCTATAACAACTTTCCATATTATCTTTGGTTGTTTTTGGTTGTCTTTATTTATGGTGATTGGTTCGGCTCTTTGTCACGCAAGGCCTTATCAATGTTGCCTTGTCGGTATTGTATGGGTCATAATGTTATTATGTCCTTATCGTCACCTACAGCGCCTTCTGAAAGTACTCAGGCCCTTTGACTTTTTACCCATTTTGTTACGTTACAACCTTATTCTAAAATGGCTACACACAAAACCCCATAATGACAAAACAAAAACAGGTTTTTGAATTTGTTGCAAATGTATAACAAAATATATAAAAATGAAATAACACTATCATACAATTCAACCTTTAAACTAAGTACTTTGCTGAAGCACCTTTGGCACCGTTGGCAGCGATTACAGCCTTGAGTCTTCTTGGGTAGGACGCTACAAGCTTGGCACACCTGTATTTGGGGAGTTTCTCCCATTCTTTTCTGCAGATCATTTCAAGCTCTGTCAGGTTGGATGGGGAGCGTCACTGCAACACTATTTTCAGGTCTCTCAAGAGATGTTTGATCGGGTTCAAGTCCGGGCTCTGGCTGGGCCACTCGAGGACATTCAGAGACTTGTCACCAAGCTACTCCTGCGTTGTCTTGGCTGTGTGCTCAGGGTCTTTGTCCTGTTGGAAGGTGAATCTTCGCCCCAAGTCTGAGGTCCTAAGTGCTCTGGAGCAGGTTTTCATCAAGGATCTCTCTGTACTTTGCTCCGTTCATCTTTCCCTCAATCCTGACTAGTCTCCCAGTCCTTGCCGATGAAAAACATCCTCACAGCATGATGCTGCCACCACCATGCTTCACCGTAGGGCTGGTGCCAGGTTTCCTCAAGACGTGACGCTTGGCATTCAGGCCATAGAGTCCAATCTTGGTTTCATCATACCAGAGAATCTTGTTTCTCATGGTCTGAGAATCCTTTAGGTGCCTTTTGGCAAACTCCAAACGGGCTGGCATGTGCCTTTTACTGAGGAGTGGCTTCTGTCTGGCCACTCTACCATAAAGGCCTGATTGTTGGAGTGCTGCAGAGATGGTTATCCTTCTGGAAGATTCTCCCATCTCCACAGAGGAACTCTGGAGCTCTGTCAGAGTGACCATTAGTTTCTTGGTCTCCTCCCTGGGTTCTTCTTCCCCGATTGCTCAGTTTGGCTGGGCAGCCAGCTCTAGGAAGAGTCTTGGTGGTTCCAAACTTCTTTCATTTAACTTCTACCGAGTCAGAAACCCGGATCCGGGAGCACCCCCCACCCCCCACCAGTAAAAAAGCTGAATAGCATAGCTAGCATAGCGTCACAAGTAAATAGTAGCATCTAAATATCATTCAATCACAAGTCCAAGATACCAGATGAAAGATCCACTTCTTGTGAATCCAGCAATCATTTCTGATTTTTAAAATGTTTTACAGGGAAGACACAATATGTAAATCTATTAGCTAACCACGTTAGCAAAAGACACAATTTTTCTTTGTCCACCATTTTTTCTCTCCACCAGTAGCTATCACCAATTCGGCCAAATAAAGATATTGATAGCCACTAACCAAGAAAAAACCTCATCAGATGACAGTCTGATAACATATTTATTGTATAGGATAGTTTTTGTTAGAAAAATGTGCATATTTCAGGTAGAAATCGTAGTTTACAATTGCACCCACCATCACAACTCGACTAGAATAAATACAGAGAGCAACGTGTATTACCAATTTACTCATCATAAAACATTTCATAAAAATAGACAAAGCATAGCAATGGAAAGACACAGATCTTGTGAATTCAGACAATATTTCAGATTTTCTAAGCGTTTTACAGCGAAAACACAATAAATCGTTATATTAGCATACCACATGTGCAAACGTTACCCCAGCATGAATCCAAGGCAACGGGAGCGATAACGTTATGATCACCAAAATATATTAATTTTTTCACTAACCTTCTCAGAATTCTTCCGATGACACTCCTGTAACATCATATTACAACATACATATAGAGTTTGTTCGAAAATGTGCATATTTAGCCACAAAAAAACGTGGTTATACAATGAGTATAGTAGCAAAACTGGCCTGAAAATGTCGGGCGCTATCTTTGAGAGTGATCTAGTCTAATCGATAGCTAATCATAAACTTGACAAAAAAATACAGGGTTGACAGGAATCGAAAGACAAATTAGTTCTTAATGCAATCGCTGACTTACATTTCAAAAATTATCCTTACTGTGCAATACCGGGTCCGCCAAAGCGAAGCTACACATAACAAAATGGCGATATATGCGTTTAAAAATTTTCAACAAAACAGCGATTTATCATCATAAATAGTTCTTACTGTGAGCTGTTCTTCCATCAGAATCTTGGGCAATGTATCCTTTCTCCGGTCTAATCGTCTTTTGGTCGAAAGATGTCCTCTTGTCCCGTCGAAATGGCCAATAACATTCGGTATGTACAGGAAACGTGCCCAGATCATGGAAGAGCGTCACAAATAAATGCCTCAAAATCGCACTAAACGGATATAAATTGCTATAAAACGGTTTAAATTAACTACCTTATGATGTTTTTAACACCTATAACAAGTAAAAACATGACCGGCGATATATTACTGGCTAAACCAAGGCTTGGAAAGGGGTCGGTCCGACGCCCTTCATGCGTCCAGCGCAGGATCCAAAAGAAAGCTACTTCCGGTCTTTTCTGTTTTATACAGGCCCTGATTGCACAATCGACTCCATTCAAATTGTCACCACTTACTGACATCTAGAGGAAGGTGTAGGCAGTGTTTGTATCCTCATAGCATTCACAGGGACATTAAAACTGACCTGGGACCAGAGGCCAAGATTTCTGAAATCTCACTCCCTGTCAGGAAAAGTGCTGTAGATAGAGTTCTGTTCCACTCAGAGACATAATTCAAACGGTTATAGAAACTAGAGAGTGTTTTCTATCCAATAATAACAATAATATGCATATTGTACGAGCAAGAATTTACTACTAGGCAGTTTAATTTGGCAATGTCAAAAAAATAAAAGTGCTAACAGCACCCCCTATTGACAAAAGGTTAAAAAAATAAGTGCTAACAGCACCCCCTATTGACAAAAGGTTAAGAGGCCACTGTGTTCTCAGGGACCTTCAATGCTGCAGACATTTTTTGGTACCCTTCCCCAGATCTGTGCCTTGACACAATCCTGTCTCAGAGCTCTACGGACAATTCTTTCGACCTCATGGCTCATGGAATTTACCATAGGTGGATTACAATCAAGTTGTAGAAACATCTCAAGGATGATCAATGGAAACAGGATGCACCTGAGCTCCATTTCGAGTCTCATAGCAAAGGGTCTGAATACTTACGTAAATATATATATATATATTTTTAATATATGTATTTTTTAAATTCCAAACCTGTTTTTGCTTTGCCATTATGTGGTTCTGTGTGTAGATTGATGAGGATACATTTGTATTATTTCATCAATTTTAGAATAAGGCTGTAACCAAACAAAATGTGGAAAAGGTCAAGGGGTAGGTGACGATAATAACATAATACCCATACAATACCGACAAGGCAACATTGATAAGGCCTTGCGTGACAAAGAGCCTAATAAAGACAATGAAAGACAAACAAAGATAATATGGAAAGTTATTATAGGCAGCCATGCAGATTCCATAATCTTATTCACGTTGATTCTTCCATTCAGGGTTAAAGGGCCCAGCCTTTTTGTTTAGCATCCCCTAATAAAATAGTTAGTTGTTGAGAACCACACATGTCTTGTCAGTCACAAAACTGGCAGCGATGCCCAGGATTGTCAACTGGCCTTAAATAACCTCTGTCAATCAACGAGAAAGGATGTAAGCTCTTTGCTTTCAGCTCACGCTCGTTGTGAAGAGACTTGGGGAAAACAACAGAGGGATGTGATGGTGTTGTGAGTTTCATTTGACCCCAACCAGGTGTGTCAGCGTCTGTGTGACGCACACAGAACACGCATGAGTGCACATGAGTGCACATATGCACCTCAACAAGTTTCCCCTTCCACACACACACATTCAGATACAAACAACGAGGAGTCTGTACAGCCATCTGCCCTTTCACACACTTGCCTTGATATATTGGAGTTATAGTAATGAGAATTGAATGGAATGTAAAGGCAAAAAAATTAATTATGAACTGGGTGGTTTGAGCCCTGAATGCTGATTGGCTGACAGCCGTGGTATATCAGACCATATACCATGGGTAGGACAAAAGTTATTTTTACTGCTCTAATTACGTTGGTAAGTTTATAAGTTTATAATATCAATAAAGCACCCCAGGAGCCATATACCAAGTCTCCTCGGGTATTACTGCTTAATTATAAAAATGGTTGTTTGGATCCTGGATGCTGATTGGACGAGCAGCGTTCCAAGCCATACTGTTTTGGCACCCACAGACACACCTATGCCTGCTAACAGTTCCATCTGAAAATTTGAATTTTCATAAGAATCCATAAGAACTTCATGTTTATGTTGCTGTCTGAATCTCTTGCATTTATCGCACATTATTTCCCCTTGCTTCCAGCCATTTCGTTTGGTACAGCGGGGGTTAATATAAGTCTCGCTGTCTGCCTGTCCGAATATTTCGGTGGCCCTTTGCTAATTCCGTCGGGCCGAACAACGCCATTTACCTGTGACTGTATTCATTATACAGCACTGTCTCTTGTGCCTTATTGCTTAAATAAGTGAGCACAGAAGCAGCTGTCAGTAACCCTGTTTCCAGTCTCAGCCCATTACTGGTCGATACCCTCAGAGACAGACAGACACCCCCTCACTCTCAGACACTCGCACACACATTATACAACACAGACCGTCAAACACACACACACACACACACACACACACACACACACACACACACACACACACTTACTCAAACCCACCTCATTCCCCTCCAAAAGCTCTTTACTTCCCGTCAAAACTGTTATGTTCTGAGGAGAACATGCCGCCTGCCTCTGCATGGCTTCAGTGAATTCCAGCCTATGACTGATTGTTTAAACTGGAAAAACATCCTCCTATCCATCCACTGCAGACTAACACAGAGGAACATCTCAGTATCGTCACTTCTAGTGTTGTTATTCTACTGTCAGAGTCCCCACTGACCCACACGCTACCCCATCCCCAGCCCCAATAACCCCAGAATGAAGTCAGGACATGGTGTTCTGATAATGTGTCTTCACGCGTTACTACGAAGGTATGCTGATAACATCCGCCATGCACATATGGTGTCGTCCCTCCCTCCATCTTCACCTCCTCTGTCCATCCTGACGAAGGATCTGTAGTGAGTTAGTGCTGCAGCTGATTGACTCGAGTGTTCTGTGTTCCTGCTCGAGGCCAGATTGGGAATACACTGTTGTTTACACGTGATCACAGACGCTCACTCCCACGCAAGCACACAATTCACATCGTGGTGTGTGTTCATGCACAACCAACGGAAGACAGACGCAACTAGACCAATGTTCAAAAAGTTCATTACCACACACTATTAACCAAATCACGACCCTACTAGTTTCACTGACACATTGATGTGTCGCCTACGGTTGTACAGAGAGACAGAAGAGCAGCCAGGAATCTAACTTACAGTGGCGCATTAGACACTTTCAAATCACATTTTATTGGTCACATACCCATATTTAGCCGATGTAGCGAAATGCTTATGTTCCTAGCTCCAACAGTGCAGTAATATCTAACACTTCACAACAATACACACACCTCCAAGAGTAAAATAATGGAATGAAGAAATATGTAAATATTAAGACGATCAATGTCGGAGTGGCACAGGAGGAAGAGGACAAGGTAATACGTTCAGGACAGGTGGCCTTAATACAACCCAAAGGACACCCCTATTGCCTATACTGTATAGTCCACTACTTTTGATCAGGGTCTATAGGGCTCTGGGCAAAAGTAGCGCACTATAAGGGTAATAGGGTGCCATTTGGGTTATATGATACTGTCTGAGCGTCAGGCTGAACTTGTGAACCTCACAGAAGGATAAACAACTGACCTGGGAGCAGCTCTGACTGGATCCATAATTAAGGCAGATTATTGGGTTGTGTCACTGAATGAAGTAGAGTGCGTGGGGTCACGGAGGCCTTGGCAGACACGAGTAAGGTTTCAATGCGATTTGTGGTCCTTAAATCATGGTAATAGTAATAGGAGCTGCTGTCGCTCCAAATATACACGTAAACAAATGCACACAGTATGTACTACACACGCGCAAAAACACAGTGTGGGTGCACACAAACACACACCAAGGTGGCAGCAGAACGCCCCTCCGCTCAGTGTGGTGTATCCTAGCAGAGCGAGAGGAGAAACATCTCTGAATGCTTTAGAAACCCAAACAGGCCATACGTGAACTTTGGCTTAGACCATTGGTCTAGAAAGGCTAGATGCTTAGCTTTTCTCATAGGCCAACCTGTCCAAATTATTCACGATGCTGAGGACGGCCAGCTGAAATAACGAATCAACCTATCAGAGACCTTAAACAGTAGAGCCACCATCCAATCGCATTTGTTCAACAGTTTGGCCACCAGAGGCAGATTGTTAAACCATCCAACTGCTTGGTTTAATTTGATACCCATGGTCTAAGTGGAGTGTGCCAATATAGTTTTGCATGATGCTTCCTTGGCTAGGCTACTGACGTCATACACAATTCATAAGGGTTTTTGCTCATCTATTTAACACATATCCATGTACTTTCACTGAAAAAAGCAGGAGGATTATATAACATAACATGTAACTTTGTACTCAGACATTGTAAAAGTCAAAGGCGATGACTTCCGTGGCGTTATCAAGTAGCAGTAATTGACCCACTACTGCTAGCCCGGAGTGGTTGTGTGATCCACTAAAGTGATCTACTCCACAGTGTGGGCATATGGTGGCTGTGAGTTCAAATCCCAATCCCATTTGCAATAGGTTATAGCAAGGAGGACACTATCTGGTGTTAAAGCAAGGAGGACACTATCTGGTGTTAAAGCAAGGAGGACACTATCTGGTGTTAAAGCAAGGAGTACACTATCTGGTGTTATAGCAAGGAGGACACTATCTGGTGTTATAGCAAGGAGGACACTATCTGGTGTTATAGCAAGGAGGACACTATCTGGTGTTAAAGCAAGGAGGACACTATCTGGTGTTAAAGCAAGGAGGACACTATCTGGTGTTAAAGCAAGGAGGACACTATCTGGTGTTAAAGCAAGGAGGACACTATCTGGTGTTAAAGCAAGGAGGACACTATCTGGTGTTATAGCAAGGAGGACACTATCTGGTGTTATAGCAAGGAGGACACTATCTGGTGTTATAGCAAGGAGGACACTATCTGGTGTTATAGCAAGGAGGACACTATCTGGTGTTAAAGCAAGGAGGACACTATCTGGTGTTATAGCAAGGAGGACACTATCTGGTGTTATAGCAAGGAGGACACTATCTGGTGTTAAAGCAAGGAGGACACTATCTGGTGCAAATGCGTGCAACGTTCAACCTATCGTAGGCATGCCTATATCAACACCATTTTTTGGACACGATAGCCTAACAGCTAATAACATGTCCATGACAATACCTCTATTGTTGATCTGAATGTCTTACAAAATTGCCAGGAAAGCACGATCCGATTAAGTGTCTTCTACTGCATCGGCTTCATAAATTGTGAAGCCAGGATGAGGCTCGGCTGCACCTCAGTGGATTCCTGGAGTAGCTGCGCCCTCTACTGGACACTTGGTGAACCTAGCCAGACCAGTCAATTTACACTTTGTTACACGTGTGACAAGGTAGGCTAAGATAATGATTATAAAAACGCATGTAAAACGTTGTAGGCATAACTACATATTGGCAAGTGTACACGTTCACGCAGCCTCATATTCTGAACCATTATTAGGCCATAGCAGGGTGTTCTCGAAGATGGCTGAAGAAAGTCATAGGCCTAGTACCTTATTATCCTTGTTAAATTCATTCTTAATCTTCATTTTTAAGGCGATGACTGCACTTTCATTCTCAACACAATACAACAACGAGGTCCACGTGTCAAAGGGAAAATGATGACCCCATTTGTCCTTTGAGTATCAATGTGCCAGTGGACTTCTGGGTAAGGTTTCTTTAGCGAAAAAGTGTTGGATCACCTCCATCTACATGCACAATTTTATTTGGCTGAGACTGCTCAGCTGACCGTCTTCAACATTGTGGCTTATTGTGCCAGGTTGGCCTATGGGGGGAAAAAAGCTAGCAACTAGCCATTTTAGACCAATCGTTTAAACCACGGTTTAAGCAAAAGTAGGACCCCAACCAATTACTACAGCAATCTCCATGGCTGCTGTATAATACATCTGCCTTAGACTGCTTCATACCTTTATAAATACTACAGAATAAAAACAGGCGTAAACAAAGGCTCACCCCAGCCAACAGCCTATTGAACTGAAGTGAGTGGAGTGTAGCCTAACCCGCTCCCATACTTACCACATAGCTAGCTCCCAGAACAACAACCTAGGCCAGAGAGAGTGGCCACAGTTTTACCTCTCTCTCTCTCTCTCTCCCAGTCATATGGCTGTATGGTAGAGTCAAAAAGAGTCTCTGGTGGGAAGATTGGGAGCAGGGCCCAGGAGGTAAAGTATGTTGTGTTGTGTTGTGTTGTGTGTGTGTGTGTGTGAGAGAGAAACCAACAGCTTAACATGTGGCCAAAGGGCTTTCTCTTCTGAATCTTCCAGTCACTCTCTACCATTTCCCCTAAACTCTAGGTCTCTGTGTCTCTCTCCCTCTCCGTTTTGGCTCTATCCGTCTACCCTCACACTCATTAGTGTGTGAGGAATGTAGGACCTGTCATCCGCCCGCCCAGGCGACTCTGGAGCCTGTGACCCACGGACACGCCGCCCGGCCGTCCGCTCCCAGACCCAACTACAATTAGCACGGCCATCGCTTAGATAGAAGAGAGAGAGGGACTATCACTTGGCTGTCATGGTGAGGCGCAGTGAGGCGACAGCTCCCTGAGGAGAGACGAGGGCTGTGAACCCAGTCGTCTCGGTAGCGTTAGGTTACCCCTCCAAATGCAACCCTCCGCTCCTACTCTCCTCTCCTCTTGTAGTTCAGGGGAAATCTAGACAGCTAAGCCCGCACTTCATGTCTAATTTCACGTTTTCTGTGAAGAGCGATTATTCTCTCCTCCCCGTTGACAACGAGTAATCCCTGTGCGTCCATGCCTAGGTGCGTGCGTATGTCTGGCTGTGCGCATGTGTTTGTGTGTACGTGTGTGTGTGTGCTTGCACATAAATGTGCATGTACAGTATGTTTACGTGTGTGTGTGGCTGTAGGTAGAGGATTAGGCTGGTACAGTATGAGGTGAGCAGTGTGGCTGATGATGACTTATCATTTAATACACAGACCTTTAGATCAGCCTGACACTCATTAGTTCCTCTGATAAATAGAGAAGGATGCCCTCTGAGACCTGCTCCATTACCTAACAGAAAATATATAGATACAGACACACGTCCGTCCGTCCGTCCGTCCGTCCGTCCGTTAAACAGTGGACCTGATGCGAGTGGTTCTGTACGTGACAGAGATGAAAATCTCTGTTAGAAACTTAGAAAGACGGGGAATCTAAAGATGCAACAACTAGGATGGGTTGCTAACATGACTAGGATTGTGCATTTGGCTTCTGGACAACGAAAGGAAGTTGATATGAAGTCCAATAGAACAGGAAAGAAATGCTGATTTCAATGGCATATGAGGAAGTCTTTATAAAATAATTGCCTTCACGTTTCTATAGTCAGATTTTGCAGAGGATACTTTGAAGAAAAGTACGATGTTTCATAACATGAAGTAAAATGTTCAAGTTTCAAACAAATAAGTATATGTTTTCAAAATGCATAATGTAAATGAACTTATAGACCGTCAAATGTATTTACATCGACTGATATTTCCAACAATGAATGAAAAGCCTTATTTTGAAATTTGATATTTTTTTCTCCCGGTCAATTTGGCCGGCAGCAATTTTATTAATCGGCTTTAAATTATTTCTTTATTTGCCAAAAGCTGGCAATTAGCGGCTACTGGAAACCCTGGTATGTGTGTACATGTGTGATTTTATCACGGCTCTACTTAATTTTATGTGTTTCATGTGGAAATATGGAGTTTGGATTATGTGCCTTGCGCACGGCACACACACTCACAAAAATATGTGCGCATGTGTGTTCACACCCACAGGCATGCACACACACACAAACACACGTAAACAGAATCAGACTTCAGGGTTAGAACCTGGGTGGTTCGAGTCCTGAATGGTGATTGGCTGACACCCGTAGTATATCAGACTGTATACCACGGGTATGACAAAACATAATTTTTTATGTTTCTAATTATTTTAGTAAGCAGTTTAAAATAGCAATAAGGCAACTCGGGGGGTTGTGGTATATGGCCAATAAACCAAGCTACGGGTTGTATCAAATCAAAACAAATTGTAATTGTCACATGCGCCGAATATAATTTGTAGTGTAGGCCAAATAATTGTACTAATATCATATACTAACTATGTTCTGGCCCGTCTGACTATTAGCTCAAAAAAATGTTTGTCCCGAGGCCAAACCTAGTTGACGAATCCTGAACTAGGGTGTAAACATGTTTTGATTCAACTCCTGTATTATGGTGAATCTAGGCCTGTTCTCAAATCAAATCAAATGTTATTTGTCACATGCGCCAAATACAACAGGTGTTGACCTTACAGTGAAATGCTTACTTACAAGCCCTTAACCAACAATGCAGTTTTAAGAAGATACCTAAAAAAAGTAAGAGATAAGAATAACAAATGATTAAAGAGCAGCAGTAAATAACAATAGCAGGGCTATATACAAGGGGTACCGGTACAGAGTCAATGTGCGGGGTAATTGTCGAGGTAATATGTACATGTAGGTAGTCTGCGTAGCCATTTGATTAGCTGTTTAGGAGTCTTATGGCTTGGGGGTAGAAGCTATTTAGGAGCCTCTAGGACCTAGACTTGGCGCTTCGGTACCGCAGAGAGAATAGTCTATGACTAGGGCAGCTGGAGTCTTTGACAATTTTTAGGGCCTTCCTCTGACACCGCCTGGAATAGAGGTCCTGGATGGACTTGGCCCCGGTGATGTACTGGGCCGCACGCACTACCGTCAGTTGCCATACCAGGCAGTGATGCTCTCGATTGTGCAGCTGTAAAACCTTCTGAGGATCTGAGGACCCATACCAAATCTTTTCAGTCTCCTGAGGGGGAATAGGTTTTGTCATGCCCTCTTCACGACTGTCTTGTTGTGCTTGGACCATGTTAGTTTTTTGGTGATGTGGACGCCAAGGAACTTGAAGCTCTCAACCTGCTCCACTACAGCCCCGTCAATGAGAATGGGCGCATGCTCGGTCCTCCTTTTCCTGTAGTCGACAATCATCTCCTTTGTCTTGATCACGTTCAGGGAGAGGTTGTTGTCCTTGCACCACATGGTCAGGTCTCTGACCTCCTCCATATAGGCTGTCTCATCAGGCCTACTTCTGTTGTGTCATCAACAAACTTTATGGTGGTGTTGGAGTCATGCCTGGCCGTGCAGTCATGAGTGAACAGGAGTACAGGAGGGCACCGAGCACACACCCCTAAGGGGCCTCCATGTTGAGGATCTGTCTGGCCCTGCTGCCTTGTGAATGTTGACCTTATTGCTTAAGTATTGCTTGAATGTGCCTTATTGCTTCAGTAAGCTAGCTAGCTAGCTAGCTAGCATACAGACATTTGCTTACATACATTGCTTTGGATTACACAGTACCACAAGCTGCCAGAAGCAGTCTGTCTCTCAAAATAGACCAAAAAGTACATTTTCTAGACAAATAATTTCCATACTTACATACGAAATGTCTTCCCACATCACTTGAATTGGTGCTGGCTGCATATGCCGCGCATCGTGGCATTGTTGACAAGAGATGGCCGCCTCGCTTCGCGTTCCTTGGAAAATATGCAGTATTTTGTTTTTTTATGTGTTATTTCTTACATCGGTACCCCAGGTAATCTTAGGTTTCATTACATACAGTCGGGAGGAACTACTGAATATACGATTAACGTCAACTCATCATCGTTCCTACCAGGAATATGACTTTCCCGAAACGGATCCAGTGTTTTGCCTTCCACCCAATACAATGGATCTGATCCCAGCCGGCGACCCTGTGCGACGCCGTAAAAGGGGCAAACGAGGCGGTCTCGTGGTCAGGCTTCGGAGACGGGCACATCGCGCTCCACTCCCTAGCATACTACTCGCCAATGTCCAGTCTCTTGACAATAAGGTTGATGAAATCCGAGCACGGGTAGCATTCCAGAGAGACATCAGGGATTGCAACGTGCTCTGCTTCACGGAAACATGGCTAACTCAAGAGACGCTAACGGAGTCGGTGCAGCCAGCTGGTTTCTTCATGCATCGCGCCGACAGAAACAAACATCTTTCTGGTAAGAAGAGGGGCGGGGGGGTATGCCTTATGATTAACGAGACGTGGTGTGATCATCATAACAACACACAGGAACTCAAGTCATTCTGTTCACCTGATCTAGAACTCCTCACAATCAAATGTCGACCGCATTATCTACCAAGGGAATTCTCTTCAATCATAATCACAGCCGTATATATTCCCCCCCAAGCAGACACATCGATGGCCCTGAACGAACTTTATCTGAATCTTTGTAAACTGGAAACCACACACCCTGAGGCTGCATTCATCGTAGCTGGGGATTTTAACAAGGCTAATCTAAAAACAAAACTCCCTAAATTCTATCAGCATATCGATTGTGCTACCAGGGCTGGAAAAACCCTAGATCATTGTTATACTAATTTCCGTGACGCATATAAGGCCCTCCCCCGCCCCCCTTTCGGAAAAGCTGACCACGGCTCCATTTTGTTGATTCCAGCCTACAAACAGAAACTAAAACAACAAGCTCCCGCGCTCAGGTCTGTTCAACGCTGGTCCGACCAATCTGAATCCACGCTTCAAGACTGCTTCGATCACGCGGATTGGAATATGTTCCGCATTGCGTCCAACAACAATATTGACGAATATGCTGATTCGGTGAGCGAGTTCATTAGGAAGTGCATTGACGATGTCGTACCCACAGCAACGATTAAAACATTCCCAAACCAGAAACCGTGGATTGACGGCAGCATTCGCGTGAAACTGAAAGCGCGAACCACTGCTTTTAACCAGGGCAAGGTGACCGGAAGCATGACCGAATACAAACAGTGTAGCTATTCTCTCCGCAAGGCAATCAAACAGGCTAAGTCCCAGTACAGAGACAAAATCGAGTCGCAATTCAACAGCTCAGACACAAGAGGTATGTGGCAGGGTCTACAGTCAATCACGGATTACAAAAAGAAAACCAGCCCCGTCGCGGACCAGGATGTCTTGCTCCCAGACAGGCTAAACAACTTTTTTGCCCGCTTTGAGGACAATACAGTGCCACTGACACGGCCCCCTACCAAAACCAGCGGGCTCTCCTTCACTGCAGCCGAGGTGAGTAAAACATTTAAACGTGTTAACCCTCGCAAGGCTGCAGGCCCAGACGGCATTCCCAGCCGCGTCCTCAGAGCATGCGCAGACCAGCTGGCTGGTGTGTTTACGGACATATTCAATCAATCCTTATCCCAGTCTGCTGTTCCCACATGCTTCAAGAGGGCCACCATTGTTCCTGTTCCCAAGAAAGCTAAGGTAACTGAGCTAAACGACTACCGCCCCGTAGCACTCACTTCCGTCATCATGAAGTGCTTTGAGAGACTAGTCAAGGACCATATCACCTCCACCCTACCGGACACCCTAGACCCACTCCAATTTGCTTACCGACCCAATAGGTCCACAGACGACGCAATCGCAACCACACTGCACACTGCCCTAACCCATCTGGACAAGAGGAATACCCATGTGAGAATGCTGTTCATCGATTACAGCTCAGCATTTAACACCATAGTACCCTCCAAACTCGTCATCAAGCTCGAGACCCTGGGTCTCGACCCCGCCCTGTGCAACTGGGTCCTGGACTTCCTGACGGGCCGCCCCCAGGTGGTGAGGGTAGGTAACAACATCTCCACCCCGCTGATCCTCAACACTGGGGCCCCACAAGGGTGCGTTCTGAGCCCTCTCCTGTACTCCCTGTTCACCCACGACTGCGTGGCCATGCACGCCTCCAACTCAATCATCAAGTTTGCGGATGACACTACAGTGGTAGGCTTGATTACCAACAACGACGAGACGGCCTACAGGGAGGAGGTGAGGGCCCTCGGAGTGTGGTGTCAGGAAAATAACCTCACACTCAACGTCAACAAAACAAAGGAGATGATTGTGGACTTCAGGAAACAGCAGAGGGAGCACCCCCCTATCCACATCGACGGGTCAGTAGTGGAGAAGGTGGAAAGTTTTAAGTTCCTCGGTGTACACATCACGGACAAACTGAATTGGTCCACCCACACAGACAGCGTTGTGAAGAAGGCGCAGCAGCGCCTCTTCAACCTCAGGAGGCTGAAGAAATTCGGCTTGTCACCAAAAGCACTCACAAACTTCTACAGATGCACAATCGAGAGCATCCTGTCGGGCTGTATCACCGCCTGGTACGGCAACTGCTCCGCCCACAACCGTAAGGCTCTCCAGAGGGTAGTGAGGTCTGCAGAACGCACCACCGGGGGCAAACTACCTGCCCTCCAGGACACCTACACCACCCGATGTCACAGGAAGGCCATAAAGATCATCAAGGACAACAACCACCCAAGCCACTGCCTGTTCACCCCGCTATCATCCAGAAGGCGAGGTCAGTACAGGTGCATCAAAGCAGGGACCGAGAGACTGAAAAACAGCTTCTATCTCAAGGCCATCAGACTGTTAAACAGCCACCACTAACATTTAGCGGCCGCTGCCAACATACTGACTCAACTCCAGCCACTTTAAAAATGGGAATTGATGGAAATTATGTAAAAATGTACCACTAGCCACTTTAAACAATGCCACTTAATACAATGTTTACATACCCTACATTACCCATCTCATATGTATATACTGTACTCTATATCATCTACTGCATCTTGCCATCTTTATGTAATACATGTACCACTAGCCACTTTAAACTATGCCACTTTATGTTTACATACCCTACAGTACTCATCTCATATGTATATACCGTACTCTATACCATCTACTGCATCTTGCCATGCCGTTCTGTACCACCACTCATTCATATATCTTTATGTACATATTCTTTATCCCTTTACACTTGTGTGTGTGTATAAGGTAGTAGTTGTGGAATTGTTAGGTTAGATTACTTGTTGGTTATTACTGCATTGTCGGAACTAGAAGCACAAGCATTTCGCTACACTCGCATTAACATCTGCTAACCATGTGTATGTGACTAATAAAATTTGATTTGAAGTTGGCTATTCTAATGTAGGAATATCGTTTTATCTCTGATTCACTTCCATTACTCAAAGCCCCGAAGGAGGTGTATGATAATGGAGGCCTAGTGGCTTCAAGGCTCTTATTGGCCAAGACATAGTGTCAACTATGTAGGGTTTATATACGTCGTTGGTCATAACTCATGCGTCTCACCTTTCTCTGTAATAAATGGTATAACAGGTGTTGACACACCACACGTTTGATAGTTCACAGGCCTACAAAGGTGCAGGTGTCACTCCTTCTACATACCTCTTTAAAACACGTGCAAAAGCCGTTGTAAAGTTAGAATTTGGCGACAGCAAGTCGAAACATTACACAGCAGTTATGCTAACTTCTGAGGTCAGAAATCTACTCATCAACAATGGGCTCATATTTCTTCTGTGAATTCCACATTACTACATGGGAAGTTGGGAACTATGATTCCATACGCACACAGGCACTTAGTCAGGCTTCCTCTCCTCTCCTCTGTGTAGAGACGCTACATTAGGACCCAAACATATACAAGCACGCACATGCAAGAACACACACACATGCAAGAATGAACACACTCCCTACAGGGAGGAGGCGAGGGCCCTCGGAGTGTGGTGTCAGGAAAATAACCTCACACTCAACGTCAACAAAACAAAGGAGATGATTGTGGACTTCAGGAAACAGCTGAGGGAGCACCCCCGTATCCACATCGACGGGACAGTAGTGGAGGGTAGTAAGTTTTAAGTTCCTCGGCGTACACATCACGGACAAACTGAATCGGTCCACCCACACAGACGGCGTTGTGAAGAAGGCGCAGCAGCGCCTCTTCAACCTCAGGAGGCTGAAGAAATTCGGCTTGTCGCCGAAAGCACTCACAAACTTCTACAGATGCACAATCGAGAGCATCCCGTCGGGCTGTATCACCGCCCTGGTACGGCAACTGCTCCGCCCACAACCGTAAGGCTCTCCAAAGGGTAGTGAGGTCTGCACAACGCATCACTGGGGGCAAACTACACTCGCATTAACATCTGCTAACCATGTGTATGTGACAAATAAAATTTGATTTGATTTGACATGCAGCCAAGAACACACACATGCAAGCAAGAACACGTACGCACACAGTGAAATGGCACAAAAAAACAGAATGCACGAGGCAGGCATGTTTACTGATCCCCCATGTGAACTGTCGGTCATGTAGAGTTTATTTTGTAAAGAGGGGAAAAAGGGAGGTGGAGGAGTAGAGAAGCGACATCTGCAAGCGCTTTACAGGCTTCTGGACTGCCACGTCAACACAACACTGACAGACAGCCAGCACTGGAGTCAACCGGGGAGGATCACATACACACAGATACAAACACACACACAGGCAGCCAGACACACACACACTCCCACCCATCCCCTCACACACACACACACACATCCAACATCAAATTTCACATGAACGAAAAAAGGTTCATGACCTAAAACAAGAAAAAAATGCTTTTTTGATATCCTGACCCAACCCTCTCAACAGCCTCATTTTCAACACATTAACTCCATTGAATCAGAAAACATGAGAACGAGAGCAGTCTAACACAAGTGAAAAAGGTGTTCTTTCACAGGTAATTTGAGCAGAATAATTGACGAAGTCTTGCTGCTACACTCAAAGTGAGAATAACCTCACAGCTATGTAAGCTGGAGCTTAGTAAATACACCAGAACTCAATAAACTGCTCAAATATAAGAATGACTCAGTGTGATCCAGCTTGAGAGGAGTTACCATTTTTACCAGATGTGTGGTACTGAGTAACAAACTATATATTGTACCTGTGATGTCGCTGAATGTATTTCCATCCTAATGTCCACTGTGTTTTAACACCTTCTTATGGTGCCATGCAGGTAGGCTCTTTGGCTGAAAGAGCAGTGTGTTTCAAAAACTTAAAATCCCGAGGGCCATAGTTTGTGTGTGTGTTGCTCAAAATGCCTTTTGAAAGTCCAGTGTTTCCAGATTCCTATGAAATATTGTATATAATCAATTACAATATGAGTGAAATACTGCAGTTTTCCTTAAAATGTTTTTTTCTTTTTTAAATTATGTTAAAAATAGCTTTTCTGTGTTTGAATGGTCAAAATCAATCAAATCCATTTATTTGTCACATGCTTCGTAAACAACAGGTGCAGACCAACAGTAAAACGCTTACTCATGGGTCCTTTTCCAACAATATAGAGATAGAGAAAACAATTGTGACACGAGGAATACATACACAGCGAATAATGAATAACGAGTAACAATAACATGGCTATATACAGGGAGTACCAGTACCGAGTCCAAGTGCAGTGACAAGAGGAAATTAGCTATGTACATATAGGTAAGAGCAAAATGACTAGGCAACAGGATAGATAATAGAAACTAGCAGTGGCGTTTGTGATGAGTGTGAAATGGTGTGGGTGGGTGTGTGGTGTCAGTATGCATGTGTGTATGTTGTGTGTGTATACCACCTGGTATAGAGGCCCTGGATGGCAGGGATGTACTGTGCCATACTAACCTCCCTCTATAGCCCCTTGCAGCCGGGTGCCTTGCAGTTGTCGTATCAAGCGGTGATGCAGCTAGTCAAGATGCTCTCAATGGTGCAGCTGTATAACTTTGAGGATCTGAGGGCTCATACCAAATCTTTTCAGCCGCCTGAGGGGGAAGAGGCGCTGTCGTGCCCTCTTCACAACTGTGTTGGGGTGTGTGGACCATGTTAATTCCTTAGTGATGTGGACACTGAGGAACTTGAAGCTCTCGACCCGCTCCACTACAGTCCCATTTATGTAGTGGAGCACACCCCTGAGGGGCCACCGTGTTGGTCTGCGTGGCTGATGTGTTGTTGCCTACCCTCACGGCCTGGGGGACGGCCTGTCAGGAAGTCAAGGATCCAGTTGCAGGGGGAGGTGTTTAGTCACAGGATCCCGACCTTGGTGAAGAGCTATGGTGTTGAATGCTGAGCTGTAGTCACTGAACACCATTCTTACATAGGTATTCCTTTTGTCCAGGTGGGTGAGGGCAGTGTGGAGTGCAATCGAGATTGTGTCATCTGTGGATCTGTTGGGGTGGTATGTGAATTGGAGTGGGTCCAGGGTGTCTGGGATGATGGTGTTGATGTTAGGCATGACCAGCCTTTCAAAACATTTCATGGCTATAGATGTGAGTACTACGGGGCGCTAGTCATATAGGCGGTTACCTTGTTAACCTGTTTTCCTCACATTTTCCTCACATTGGCTTCGGAGATCGAGATCACGCAAAAAAATGATAAAAGAGGTAAAAAAACATTTCAGTTTCCCTGCATTAAAATCACAGGCCACGAAAAACACTGCCTCTGAATACGCATGATCTTTTTTTCCTTTTTTATGCCCTATACAGCTCGTTGAGTGCGGTCTTACTGCCAGCATCGGTTTGTGGTGGTAAATAGACAGCTATGAAAAATATAGATAAACTCTCTTGGTAAATAGTATGGTCTGCAGCTTATCATGAGGTATTCTAACTCGGGTGAGCAAAAACTTGGGATCTCTCACCAGATGTTGTTAACAAAGAGACACCCCTCTGGGGTGAAATTACGTTGATCCAACGTGGAATAAATGTTGAATTGACGTCTGTGCCCAGTGGTACACACCTCTTCCCTTCTTCTTAACCGAGTCTGCTGTCCGGTCTTGATGATGCAAAGAAAAATCTGCGAGATGTTTATTAATATACATGTCCTTGTTCAGCCACGACTCTGAGAAACAGGTCCTGTTGATAAAATAGTCCTGAATGGAGCTCATCCGGTTTGTTATCCAGTGACTGCACCTTCGTCAGAGAACAGAGGGCAATGACACCCTATTTGCTTGCCGATGTAGTTTCATCAGGATGCCACCTCGCATGCCTCTCTTTCGCCGCAGCTTCCTCTTTCGTGTCTCGGGATCAGGGCCTGGTCCGGAGTAAGCAGAACATCCAGAGCTGCCAACTCATTGAAGTAGATATTTTCGTCCAAATCGAGGTTAGTGATCGCTGTTCATATGTTCAGACGCGTTTTTTTGGTCATAGGAAATGATGGCAGAGACATTAAAAAGTTAAGATCAGCATAAAACAACACAAAATAGCAGAATTGGTCAGGAGCCCCTTAGACGGCTGCTATCCACTGCAGCAACATCTTATATGTGGGTATACCCCAACAACAGAATGGTGTGGGCGTATACCAGTCAATAAAAATATTAATGACAAGTAAACAGCTGATTGGCTAGCTCAGCCAGTATAGGACGGGTCAACAACAATATTTGGGTATGAGTCAACAGATAAGCATTTAAAAGTGAGAATTTCACTGGACAGTTGCTCCTCTCTGGGTTCAGTGTGTCCCCCGCGGGACGGTTGAGCTAAAGTAGGCTAATGTGATTAGCATTAGGTTGTAAGTAACCAAAACATTTCCCAGGACATAGACATATCTGATATGGGCAGAAATCTTAACTTCTTGTTAATCTAACTGCACTGGCTAATTTACAGTAGCTATTACACTGAAATAATACTATGCTATTGTTTGAGGAGAGTGCACAATTATGAACTTGAAAATATATTAATAAACCAATTAGGCTCATTTGGGCAGTCTTGATACAACATTCTGAACAGATATGCAATGGTTCATTGGATCAGTCTAAAACTTTGCACATACACTGCTGCCATCTAGTGGGCAAACTCAAAATTGTGCCTGGGCTGGAATAATACATTATGGCCTTTCTCTTGCATTTCAAAGATGGTACAAAATAAATATATATTTGTATTATCTTTTACCAGATATGTGTTATTTTCTCCTACATTCATTTCACATTTCCACAAACTTCAAAGTGTTTCCTTTCAAATGGTATCAAGAATACGCACATCCTTGCTTCAGGTCCTGAGCTGCAGGCGGTTATGTTTGGGTATGTCATTTTAAGCGAAAATCCTTAAGAGGTTTTTAAGCACCTCATCAATAATCACCACATCAATAACCACCTCTTCAGGGTTTTTTCTGGATGTGAGGCGAGCTCTACTCACCGTCGTTTTGTGATTCTAAGGACTTAGCTTGTCGTTTGACCCTAACCAAGTCTAATTTAATAAGCACACACCTGCCCTACCTCAGCCATAAATGTCCCTTTTTCACCCAGCAGACACCCTGTGACTTAGTAATCTGCTCAACACCCTCAGAATGTTTGATTTTAACGCAGTACAAATGTTATACACTGAGTGTACAGTACATTAGGAACACCTTTCTAATATTAAGTTGCACGCCCTCAGAACAGCCTCAATTTGTCAGGGCATGGACTACAAGGTGTTGAAAGCGTTCCATAGGGAAGCTGGCCCATGCTTCTCACAGTTGTGTCAAGTTGGCTGGATGTCCTTTGGGTGGTGGACCATTCTTGATCCACACGAGGAAACTGTTGAGCGTGAAAAACTCAGCAGTGTTGCAGTTCTTGACACACTCAAACCAGTGTGCCTGGTACCTACTACCATACCCGTTCAAAGGCACTTAAATCTTTTGTCTTGCCCATTCACCCTATGAACGGCACACATACACAATCCATGTCTCAAGGCTTAAAAATCCTTCTTAAACATGTCTCCTCCCCTTAATCTCGACTGACTGAAGTGGATTTAACAGGTGACATCAATAAGTGATCAAAGCTTTCACCTGGATTCAACTGGTCAGTCTAGGTCACGTGTCAAACTCAACCCACGGAGGGCTGAGTTCACACTCCACCCTTGTACTCAATAGATGAATTAAATCACGAATTAGTAAGGAACTCCCCTCACCTGGTTGTCTAGGTCTTAATTGAAAGGAAAAAACAAAAACCCGCACACACTCAGCCCTCCGTCAAATGAGTGACACCCCTGGTTTAGTTCATGGAAAGAGCAGGTGTTCCTAATGTTTTGTACAGTTTCTATGTTCAATGAAAACCCCTATAACATGTAAATGTACAACAACAGGTGTCAGACAGTGGTCAAAAAACACAGGACACTTACTTGCTAAGCACAACTGTGTTTTGATCTTATAGTGCCACCTTGTGGTCATAAAAATTATAATACTTACCTACTTAGTGGTCTTCAATTCATGTTGGGACATCAGGCTGCAATAATCAGTCTGTCTTCTACCTGTTAAATAATAAATACATAACTAATAAAATACAGGTAGATAAATATATCTGGATAACCGCTCTAATCTCACCGATTACTTCCAATGTACCTCAGCTTTGCAAGGCTAGATTTTGTATTTATTTAAATAAATATGTTTGCGATTACATTAAACATACTCCAAATACTGTGAAAAAGGAGGCAGGACACAGTGAACACATATAGCATGTATTGACAACCATATTATGCAAGTTCCACTGCAAAGAATCAGAGGAGACCGATTGAAACAGATATAGAATTTATTTTCAACCAGAAGTAGGAAAATAGATAGGTAGGACTAAAGAAAACAAGCCAAAGGTGTTATAAACAGAAAACTAGTCCAAAGACAGTCAAACCACGAAGACGGCTTAAGAAGAAAACTGAAAAAAGCCTTGTTTACCATTCAGTTTCTTAACAGTTTGTATAATTTTAAAAACAGCTGCCTTGATTTTCTTCTCTGTTGATGAACATTCTTTGAATGTTGTGCAAGTGTTTTTGCTGGTATTCCGTGAATGGTAAACAAGTCGTTGGTCCTGTGTATGTACAATACAGTGACACATCAATATAGTATGTACTCAGCTGGCTACAGATAGTTTATTGATGATCAGGATTGTCTATTGTCTATCACTATCAGCAGGGAGGAGGGTGAGGCCTATACAAGATGGAGACATGGAGGCAGGAGAGAGAGATGCGTGAATGGGGTGATTGTTAGTGAGGTGGAATCTGCTGTAATTGCACTTGGTCTTACGGGAAAAGCAGTGGAAAAAAATGGGTGACTGAAAAAAAGTAGTGGATATGTTAGCTTCCCCCAAAAAATATTTTCAAAAACATTTACTTAATGACTTTGAGGGTAATACTGCCAAGTTTCTGGGGGATGGAAATGACCGGTCTGAAATAAGATGCACTGTTGCAAGCCAAAATCTTTGACAAATTACTGTTATGGTTGTACAAAAAAAAAATGTATAAAAGGCTGTTGGAAAAGGCAAAGAGACAAGTCATGACAGTGGTCTATGGATGGGAAGTGTATGTACTGTATAGAACAGGGGCGTCAAATCATTCCACGAAGGGCCTAGTGTCTGCTGGTTTTTCCCTTTCCATTAAGACCTAGACAACCAGGTGAGGAGAGTTCCTTGCCAATTAGTGACCTTTATTCAATCAATTACAAGGGAAGAGCAAAAACCAGCAGTCAGAATGAGTTTGACACGCGTTAAGGTTAGAGGGTGCTCTACACTTGGACACAGAAAGCAGATTCAGTGTGCACCTTGCCAGGGAACGCAGTCAGAGCAAGTCCTATACAACGGAGAAAACAGAAGCACAATGAAAAAGTCAACCGAGTTCAACAGTGATCACTAACTAACTGAAGCGAATGGTGACACGTCAAGCAGTGTGATTCTCCCTCCTTGATCCAATCATAGAAACAAATGTTTGGGGGGTGCGGGGGCGTTCACAAAGTGAGGGTTAGGAGGGGACCAGAGTAACTACTCCGTTTAGCCACTATGAAGCACAAGAACAGTGGCAAGGACCAAATAGTACTCAAATCACCACAGGACCAGACTACAAAGCAGAATTAATGAGTTAGCCAGCTAACTTTGATTAACATCCAGAAATAACCATACATTTTCTGGTTCGTTTAAGAATTAACTTGTGTTTTTGGTTGTTGAGTCAACTAGGTCCTTCTCATTTCAAGCTCATCTTTTGTAGTATACCTCTGAGCATCAATTGAGTTAGCCAGCTAACTAATTTTTTCAACCGATAGGCTTGAAATGGGCATGGACTCATTGGCTCAACCAAAAACAAATAAGTTTAGTCTCCTTAAGAGGCACGCCAGGATCTTAAGCACAAATTCATAACATAGTATGAATTGGTTTCGTTACATACCAGACGAACTGCAACATATGAAATGGATGACTTAGTACACAAAACAGGGGCCACTTTTGGATCGTGAGCACCACTCAAAACTACTAGCTGAAATTACACAAAAGTTTGATTGCATCTTTAAAAGGAACCAGAAAATGTAGTTATTTCTGGTTGTTATTCAAAAGTTAGCCGGCTAACTCATTGATCCTGCTTTGTAGTAGAACCCTCAGTCTAGCTACCAGCAGGAAGTTTTTTGCTTCGTTTTACATTCATGTTGGTTTCACACCAGTCAACAATAGTGCTGTCTAGAACTGAATCGGCTAATAAGACAATGCTATCCTGGTCTAAGACAATAGTATAAATCTGCTAGCCTAAGCGACATCCCAAATACAGCAGCGGAGAAAAAGTTGAAATATTCACGTTTGGAGTTAAACTACTCCGCTTAGGAATCTTCATTCGATAAGCATTCTGCGTCCATTTTTACAGCGACCCAAAGTTGACCAAGTTAATGTTTTAATGATAAAAAAATGGCTATCATTTCTACCAAAAAAGAGAATCATTTGGTTGATGGAAAGGTGGGGTAAGGTATGGAAAAGCAATGAGTAAAAATTAAAAATGTAGCAATCATAGGATATACACAACTCAAAGTTTTAGGAAGGAAACATGATACATATTTTATTCACACTTTACAAAAAAAGCTAAGTCTTTAAATCTACTACAATACTACCAGCAATTCAGGGGTATCAAACTGGACATTTGTTTCTGTTCAAAACAAATAAAATATATCAAGGGGGGAAAGTAAGGTCAGAAAAAAAGCTTTTGAACAAGGACTCAATTTATATTCCCCATTTCAACCTTTCCCCTCTGTAAAAATTCATAAAATTCTAACTTTAGCACAGTGGCGAAAGCATCATATTTACTTTAAAAAGGGGATTTTAATTTATTCAATAATAAATGTGGGAAAGGAGGTGGGGGCGGGGGGAGCGTGATCATTCCATTTCCTGTTTAAAAATGTGACGGTTGCAATATATAGTCAGTCACCGCGGACATATTTCAGTCCCGATGGTAACAGAACAGAGATGGATAACGTCTGTCTGGGCCACCTGACAGACGGGGAGACGGGTCAGTTCCACAGACGGTACCGCACAGAGGCTTCAGTAGCGGGGTTAAAAGGACTAAAGTAATACACTTGACTGTTAAGTGTCTAGAGGGTTGGACATAGGGCTAGGTATAGGGGGAACATGCTTCTCTAGATTCAGAATTCAGTGGTGGAGGGGCAAGACAGGCTAGGTGACTATGGTGATAAGGGACTATCAACGGGGTTCTAGGAGCTGATCTAAAGTACACGGAGGGTGCAAAACATTCTGGAAGTAAGGGGGTTCAGAAGAGAAGAGGTCTTCACTTTGCCCCCAATGGGAAAAAAACTAAAGCTTGACAAATATTCCATACCGGATTACTAGATCGCTCAACAAGGAGTATATACACATAATTGTCACAGCTCATACAAAAAAAAGGAAGAAAATACAAAACGATAACAAAAACCCCAAAGGACATCAAATGTGTGGACAGTATTTAAAAAATAAATGGAGAAGAGGTTGTTCCGGAGTTCGCCGACTGTAAATAGTGCAAGACAACAAAACGGCTACGGCGAGGCACAATGTTCATGTTGTACAACACTAATTGTGGGATACTGGATGTGCGTGATGCAAAAATCACTCTTGGGATCAATCTGAAATGACAACCTATTTCCTATTTAGTGCACTTTTGAACAGAGCCACATGGGACTGGACAAAATTAGTGCACTATAGTAAATAGGGTGTTATTGGAGACCCAACCTTACTTTAGTCTGAACTGTGAGTGGATGAATGGGTCGGTTGGTGGCAGGCTGGCAGCAGTATGGACCAATGGCTTGTAAATAGAATGGATTTGAAGATGCATCATATTTAGTCAGTAGGTCTATTTACAATCTGAGAAACATGTTCTCAAATCATAACGGGAAAACAAGCAATACTGATACATAAAAACAGTTAACCTAGGGCGGGAGTGCAAAGTAGTGGCAGCGAACGCCTGGAACAACCCCTTACGTCTTTTGTACAAGCTGGTCATTTCAATTTCATCTTAACATTTACTGGATAAAAAAAAAAATTGCCATAGTTTACAATACAATCCTGTCTTTTTCTTTCTTCAAATTGGATCATAATTTACTCATAGTACAAAAAAACCCTGCCAGAAAACAGGTCTTTTGTGACTCATATACAATCGTGTAAAGACAATCTAGATTTATATTCTGTACAAACACTTGTGAAAAAACCCACTGCTGTAGCGTACGGAATTTATGGCTGAGGGAAAAATGACTACTGGCCTCAAGAGACAGTGCTACAAGATCTGTGTATGTCCACGTGTGTGACAGTGAGAGGATTGCTGGTTTAAACTCCTGTACATCAGCTATTGCCCTCCCTCTTTAAAAAGTAACAAATCTGAAAAATGTTTCGTTGAGAATTTCCTCCGTTGCCTTGCCCCTCAGCCAAAATCCCCTACCCCATTACAAAAGGTGGTATATGGTCCAAATCAGGAATGGGCAACGCCAGTCCTCGGGGGGGCCTGATTGCAGTCACAATTTTGCCCCAGCTAACACACCCAACTCCTATAAATCAACTAATCATGATAGTTTAAAACCCAATTAGTTTAAAAATCAGCTGTGTTGGCTAGAGAAGGTGAAAAAGTGTGACACCACTCCGGCCCCCAGGGACTGGAGTTGCACATCCCTGGTCCAAATGAAGTCCTATTAACAAGACTAAGTCAATGACTCTGTCACGTACGCATGCAGAGGAAAAACAGTGTGCAAAAGGGGATGGTCGCTGGCCACTAATTACATGTTATTCAACTACTTAAAATCATTCAAATCTGTTCCAATCCAGAGGAAACAGATACATTTTTTTAGCACTATGCCTGACCGGCATGCCAACAAGCCTCCGCTAACTAGAGCTTACTTGCTTCCATACAACAGGTCCAGACAAGTGTATTTGGTGGTTGCCGTCATCCTTTCCTAAAAGGATAATAATCAACATCTAAAAACTCCTCAAGGCAATTCCACAGGAACAGAGATCCCGATTTTTCACTTTAAAAAACGTATGTCAAACAAACCCTCTCTACGCACAAGGCCTACTTTCGACAATTCCCACAGAAGATTGAACAAAAAACGTTTACTTGATGAACAGCGCAGATGAAAAGTTGGTAACAGAACGACGGCACAAACCGTCATTCTGTTACCAAACTTTGCACCGGCACTGTTCCAATTAAATGCATTTCTTTCAAAATTCCGTGGAAATTGTTAAAAAGTAGTCCTTGTGCATAGAGTTGTATGTTTGTTTAACTTTGCAATCATTGGTTTTTGTTTGACATACATTTGAAAGTTACAAATCGGAGTCAGTGTCACGGTTACCGTGGAATTGCCCCTCAGCAGTGACATCAGTCTACATGCACCAGTGGGGTTAGTTCCTATTGCACCACTTGTCTCCCTCTCCAACTGACTAGGTTCTATTAGTCAATAGTAGTGGACTGGTAGCACCAGGTGAGCACCACCATTTTGGACCCACAGAGAGATTGGCCCTATAGCACAGAAAGGAGGAGCAGCACACCATATTATGGTAGATAGATATACCATCACATTGATCTCAGTGGGGAGAGAAAAGACAAGGCCCACTCTTAGCCTTGGCTGAGACATTAGACATGTCTGTTGCTGCCATTTTTGCTGGTTTGAGATTGGTATAGGACAGACTATCAGCTGTAAGCTTTAGAAGTGGCGTCCTTTCTCTCCTTGCCTTGTGAAGGGTGTGCACAGCTCTCGAGTGATGAAAAGGTATTTCTCGTGCCATTGTTCAAGACTGCACAGGTCATGTCAAAGACAACAAGAGTCAGGTGATATTGCTAAAGATCTAAATATCTATACGGGAGCCAGAGGGGATGTGGTGATATTCGAAGCTAGCATCCCTTCTATCTGTTAAAGAGTTACAAAAGCATTATGTGTAAGAATGACCGAGGGGGGGGGGGGGGGGGGGGTAGGAATCCAAAACACAACACAGGATTGACATTTTCTAAATGGAAACAAATGGAAAACGACAATGAGGAAAATAAAAAATATATAATTGAAATCCCTGTTGGCCAGACCTCACTGTGCGGCTGATTCTTATTTTACAGGTTGGTTGTGTATTCCGTCTCGTCTTCTTTCCTCCAAGTGACAACGAGAGAAGAGCTGGAGAGCAAGAGGCTGCACACTGCTATAGCATACAGCACCCCTGGAGTGGGGCTGTCTCACCACTACCTGCGTCCTCCAGGCAGGTGGATGCCGTTGACCTGGTTGTTGGCCTGGCCCTGAGGCAGAGTGCTGGGCAGTAGCAGCTCCAGCTGGGCGAACAGGGAGAAGTGGTCAGAGGGGATGTGGGGGTGCGGGCAGCCGCTGATATTGTTCTCATGGAGCCAGTTGGAGTCCAGGGGACCCAGGATGCCGAGCACATTGATCTGAGGCTTGGAGTAGAAGATGTAGTCAATCACACCCTGAGGAGAAAGAGAGCACGAGAGAGAGAAGAGGGGGATGAGTGAAAGGGTTTACAAAACAGATTTTAATTAGGAGGACAAACCGGCCATCAAATAAAAAACGGTTTGAATGGTGTTACGTGCAGGATATTGCTATTTAAGGAACGCCCAGTGCCGACTGCCGAATTGACTGCAACGATTAAGCTAAACAAGCAGGAATGATACCCTACAAAGTGAGCGTTGGCTCCTTGCACAATGCACATCTTCCTTTGTCATGTGGTTGGCAATATCCTCCATTTTAGTGTCAATGTCTTTTTTCACTTGTCTGCGATCCATTCCTTGGTACAATAGCGATGTAGCTGTGCAAATGTAGCTTTGCAAATGTTTTAGCATTTCTAAGCCAACTACTCAACCACCTTGGTGGACCTGCATGACATTTCTGTAAATTAGCAAAATATTGCTCAATAACTGATACTTGTGGGCCGGTATTAGTTGATACAATACTACAAGTCTGCAGACAGGAAGAGTAGAGCGATGATGCGCTTGAAAGACAAACAACCTGAACCAACTTCCATGCATTGCTAAATGTAATTTAGAGATATTTATTTTAAAATCAGTACAAAAGTACATTTCCGGCTAACGGAAAAGCTGATGACTGAGGCAGAGAACATCATGCCTAACAATTAGACACAGTGGACAAAATGTCAGAGTACATGAAACCGTCGCAAAGCAGTTGTAATGCTGCGGAAAAATCCATGGGTCAATTTCAATGTCGTAAAAATAGTATTTCCTGATTAATCAGGACAAGGACAAACAGCAATCTGTAGCCCTGTCAGAAGGCGGTGTCAGAGACATTGCTTCAGGTCTGCCTACATTTGTGTGGCTCCCTCACCTTGAAGTCAAAGGTGTAGTTGGTGTAAGGCATCAGGCTGTCCTCGTAGGCGCTCTTCAGCTTGAAGCCGTGGGTGATCCTGGAGTTGGACGTGGAGTTGCCGTTCTTGCCATTGCAGTTGAAGTTGGTGAGGCTGTCAAGGTAGCGAAGATCCTTGAAGTCCTTGTGGGTGCAGTCCACTCCACCCTGACTCAGGTACTCCACCACACCTGGAGAGAGGGACGGTAGGGGTTTACATAAGTCCTGTTCAGTATAGGGGAATGTGCTACCTAAACTTGTCCAATGACGACAGATGTTCCTTTTCCATTGCAAAACGTTTTCCCTACCGAACACAACCCATAAGTGTCTGTTAATTCCTTCATTCAAAGTAAAAATCACCAAGCAAGCAGCTAGTGGGCCCATCACTATATTTATCGCTTATACCTTTACCTTTGATGGCTTCTGAGTACTAAGTCCTAAACTTGGGATAGTGTTAATTATCAGGTATCCTATTGAAATAGAGTGCTTAGGTTTAGAGGGTATACAACAGAAGTTAATATTTATCTGTAGGAGGAAGGTATACGGTGTGTGCAATTAAGCTTGAAAATGTGCTGAGTGCAGGTAAAACAATCACGTGGCAGCATTGATGGGGGGAGAGAGCCACGGATTAGTGATGAAGAGGGTCGAAGTCAGGTCAGGTTAAGGGAGAAAAGTTTATTGCCCGTATCACTTAGTTTCCTGCCTAGCAATAAAGACACGATGTTTAGAGAGGAGGAGACTCCACTTAAAGTTCCTATAAATCACAACTATTGTAAACATGTCTTTGTCTAATGCAGCTGTATTGACCCAATGGGACAAATAACCTTGGTTTGAGCTTTCATAGTGTCCAGCGACTTTTTACTCAGAATTAGAACCTAACACCTAACCCAGCCACTCACCAGAGTCTGGTAGAGAGTTGAGGTCAGCACAGAGAACAAGAGGGATGCCGTTGGTCTCCCCAGAGACAGAGGAGAGTTTGAGGCTGCGAGTGGCCTTGTCCACAATGTTCTTCACCTCAGACAGGAACATCATGGTCTGGACCAGCTTGACGTCGGAGTACTCCGGGTCCCAGTGCATGTGGGCGTTAGCCACCAGGAGGAGCTGTTTCTCCATGCCATGCAGAGACTTCCCCGCTGGAGAAAAGGGAGAGAAAAATGTGTTGTGGTTACTTTAAATGGTCAATAAGCAGTAGAAACAAAAAAGTCACCACCACTGTTTTGGAAAAAAGCTGGAAAAATGGAACATGTCTTTAAAATCATAAAACAGAGCCATGGATGCAAGTATTGCCATCCATGATATCAATATTATAGTTTAACCATGTTGAGGCCATAGTTCTCCTGATAATATTTACAATACACTGAACAAAAATATAAATGCAACATGCAGTGCGACATCTTTGCATCGAGTTGATCAGGCTGTTGATTGTGGCCTGTGGAATGTTTTCCCATTTCTCTTGAATGGATGTGCAAAGTTGCTGGATATTGGTGGAAACTGGAATATGCTGTTGTACACGTCGACCCAGAGCATCCCAAACATGCTCAATATGTGATACGTCTGGTGAGTATGCAGGCCATGGAAGAACTGGGACATTTTCAGCTTCCAGAAATTGTGTACAGATCCTTGCGACATGGGGCCGTGCATTATTATGGTGAAACATGAGGTGATGACAGTGGATGAACGGCACAACAATGGGCCACAGGATCTCGTCACGGTATCTCTGTGCATTTCAAATTGCCATCGACAAAATGCAAGTGTGTTCATTGTCCGTAGCCTATGCCTGCCCATACCATAACCCCACCACCACTGGGCACTATGTTCCCAACTTTGATATCAGAAAACCGCTCGCCCACACGACGCCATACACATGGTCGGCGGTTGTGAGGCCGGTTGGACATGCTGCCAAAATCTAAAACAAAGTTTGGTACGGCTTGTGGTAGAGAAATGAACATTACATTTTCTGACAACAGCTCTGGTAGACAATACTGCAGTCAGCATGCCAATTGCATGCTCCCTCCAATCTTCAGACATATGTGGCATTGTGTTGTGTGACCAAACTGCACCTTATAGAGTGGCCTTTTATTGTTCCCAGTACAATGTGCACCTGTGTAATGATCATGCTGTTTAATCAGATTCTATGCCACATCTGTCAGGTGGATGGATTATCTTGGCAAAGGAGAAATCCTCACTAACAGGGATGTAAACAGATGTGTGCACAACATTTGAGAAATACGCTTTGAGAGTACGGAACATTTCTGGGATTTTTTATTTCAGCTCACTAAACATGGGACCAACACTTCACATGGTGTTTTTATTTTGGCTTCTGATGGGGTACAACAGTTGAACTAAGCTCATGTACCCATTGATTCTTGAGGAATATAAGTCCAAAAATGGATGTAGCAACTGCTGATTGCCTTTAAAAAAAGGCAGAGCACAGCCATGGGACACAAGCCAGAAAAGTGCAGCAACAGCCGCTCCCCTATTGAAGTTCTAGGTTTAAAGTGAGATGAAGATAAGCTGCTGTGGTACACCCTTGAAAACCGACTGGGAGAGACCATTTCTAAGCCATGTCGATATCCACCAAATAATTCAACTTTTCAGGGAAGTCAGGAACCAATATACACAGTCAGTTAGGAAAGCTACGGCTAGCTTTATCAAACAAACAGAAATTTGCTTCCTGTAGCACTAACTCCAAAAAGGTTTTGAACACTAAAGTCCATGGAGAAAAAGAGCACCTCCTCCCAGCTGCCCACTGCACTGAGGACAGGTAACACTCACCACCGATAAATCTACAATAATCAATCATTTCAATAAGCATTTTTCCACAGCTGGCCATGCTTTCCACCTGGCTACCCCTACCCTGGCCAACATCTCAGCACCCCCTGCAGCAACTTGCCCGATTCTGTCAATCACCACATTCTTATCGGCAGACGCAACAGTCTTGGTTTCTCTAATGACTGCCTCGCCTGCTTCACTAACTACTTCTCAGACAGAGTTCAGTGTGTCAAATCGGAGGGCCTGTTGTCCGGACCTCTGGCAGTCTATGGACACAGGGTTCAATTCTCCGGCCGACTCTTTTCTCTTTATGTATGTACGTACGTACGTATCAATGATGTCTCTCTTGCTGCAGGTGATTCTCTGATCCACCTCTACGCAGACGACACCATTCTGTATACATCTGGCCCTTCTTTGGACGATGTGCTAACAAACCTCCAAACGAGCTTCAACGCCATACAACACTCCTTCTGTGGCCTCCAACTGCTTTTAAATGCTAGTAAAACTAAATGCATGCTCTTCAACCGATTGCTGCCTGCACCCTCCCGCCCAACTAGCATCACTACTCTGGACGCATCTGACCAAGAATATGTGGACAACTACAAATACCTAGGTGTCTGGTTAGACTGTAAACTCTTCTTCCAGACTCACATTAAGCATCTCCAATCCAAAATTAAATATAGAATCGCCTCTTCACTGTTGCCGTTGAGACTGGTGGTTTGCTGGTAATATTTAATGAAGCTGCCAGTTGAGGACTTGAGAGGCGTCTGTTTCTCAAACTAGACACTCCAATGTACTTTCCTCTTGCTCAGTTGTGCACCGGGGCCTCCCACTCCTCTTTCTATTCTGGTTAGGGCCAGTTTGCGCTGTTCTGTGAAGGGAGTAGTGCACAGCGTTGCACGAGATCTTCAGTTTCTTGGTAATTTCGCACATGGAATAGCCTTGATTTCCCAGAAAAATAATAGACTGACGAGTTTCAGAAAAGGTCTTTGTTTCTGGCCATTTTTAGCCTGTAATCGAACCCACAAATGCTAATGCTCCAGATACTTAACTAGTCTAAAGAAAGCCAGTTTTATTGCTTCTTTAATTAGCACAAGTTTCCACCTGTCCTTACAATTTCTTTCAAAAACAAGGACATATCTAAGTGACCCCAAACTTTTGAACGGATGAGTATGTATTTAAACTCTGGATTGCTGATGCTATACATTGGCCAATGAGATGCTTTGAAGCCACAAAATTACATGTAAGTATTTCTTGATGTAGTGGGGACCGTAACATAAAAAATGTGACTTTATAAAAATGTTGGAAGCATGAGTTTTTACTCAAAGACTTAGCTATAGGTAACCAGATCGTGACTACAACTAACTACACAGTTATGTTTTAGCATTTATACATATTTATTAACTTATGTTAGGAACTACACACAAGGCACTATTTATCAACGTCATATGGAGAACCAGTGCTACCTATGTAGTTCCAGCTGGCTAACATTAGCATGGCTAGCAGCTAACATGCAATTACACTCCAAACCAAGTATTGGCACTGGTGAGCTACTATGTACATCAACAAAGTAAAAAACATAAATTCATGCAAAAAACTGCATCTCCTCGTTTCCTGTGTTTGGAAGTGGTAGTCGAGCGGGTAAGCGTTGTAGTGGTTTTCTGCCGTTCGTTGCTAGTACACTAAAACCCAGAAGGATGGGGTTACTACTCATTTGAAGTGGGACCGGTTTGTCTGGTTGAAGCAAGCAGATTGGAGTATGGGAACCGTGCGCACATCTACTGTATGACTTTGATGGCTTAGTATAACCAGTGGAAGGTAGAATTCGGAATGAGACTGACAAACCAGGTACTGTGCTGAGCGTGACTGAAGCATTCAACCTCCATTTTCTACCAACCTACAGGTACATCGCAAATATCAGCAGCAATGGCGATAAACTGGGTAAATTCAATGTGGATTTACCTCACTATAGGAAAAGCGGACTCCCTCGGCCAGTGAATCGACCTCTCCCGCTGAAGGCCTCTCCTTGGCCCTTGACTTGGTGGCCAACTCAGCCGTCAATCGGTAAGTCTCTGCTCTCTCTACTTTATATCTGCTGGCTTTTTGTTGGGTTCTGTGGGTTCCTGCCAGTGCTAGACTAGTTGTTCTCTAGCTTACTACTTAGATATGTCGACTGTGGTGGTTGGCTAGCAAGCAGGCTAAAATAAACTTTAGCTGGCTGGCAAAGAACTGATTATACCGGTAACATTATTTGATAACTGGGTAGATGGCGTTATGCATTTCCAAAACGTGTTTACTTTAACGTAGATACCTAGATATTTAGTGTGTATGTATCGATATGTAAGCTGTGTGCTCTGTTTTTTAAATGTATGTAGCTCTGTCCGTGAGCTGTTCTTGTTTATTTTTGTTATGCATCATGTCATGTTTTATGTTGACCCCAGGAAGTGTAACTGCTGCTTTCGCAATAGCTAATTAGGATCCTAAAAAAATATATGTTGAGCCCTGAATGGGATAGTGTCATAGCAAGGTCTAGGATTTACGGCAGCGATGGGCAACCCCCCTTTGTAGGCCCATGTATTTAAAAAATAAAAACTTGTGAAGTGTTGGTCCCATGTTTCATGGGATAAAATAAAAGACCGCAGAAATGTTCCATATGCACAAAAAGCTTTTTCTCTCAAATAGTTTTGAAGAAATCTGTTTACATTCCTGTTAGTGAGCAGTTCTCCTTTACCAAGATAAACCAGCCACCTGACAGGTGTGGTATGTCAAGAAGCAGAGTAATCAGCATGATCATTACACAGGTGCACCTTGTGCTGGGGACAATAAAAAGCCACTAAAACATATGTGGCGTTGTAACAAAACTGTCTCAAGTTGAGGGAGCGTGGAATTGGCATGCTGACTGCAGGAATGTCCACTAGAGCTTTTGGCAGAGAATTTAATGTTATTTTCTCTACCATAAGCCACCTCCAATGTAATTTTTGAGAATTTGGCAGTACGTCCAACCGGCACAACCGCAGACCACGTGTAACCATTCCAGCCCAGGACCTCCACATCTGGCTTCTTCACCTGCGGGATCGTCTGAAGGGGAAGGGGTGCTCAATAGTATTTCTGTATGTATTAAAGCCCTTCCGTGGGGAAAAACATGCTGATTAGCTGGGCCTGGCTCCCTAGTGGGCGGGCCTGGCTTCCAAGTGGGTGGGTCTATGCCTTCCCAGGACCCCCCCATGCTTGCACCCCTGCCCAGCAGAATATGTGAGTCAAGTTCAGCAGTTGGCCGCTCATTGCTCAAGCGCTCCATGTCCTTTCCTACGCTCTGCTAAAAACCGCTCCAGGCCTACAGAAAAAAAATATCCTGCTCCCAAATTCACACCATTCATTAAAATAATAATTTAACCAAAACCATTTATTTCTGTGACTACCTGGACCTACCAATTGTTTTATGTATTGAAACTATACCACCAAAGATAGGAATGAAAAGTAAGAATAAACATTTAACGGTGAACGTAAGACACTAACAATTTCAAAAAGGCTACATGTCATTAAACAGCATATAAACATTAAATAGGTCAGGAGCCAGAACGGGAGCCTAAGGAGGAATGAAAATTAATTTAGGCTCTATCATTTCAATTATGGTAGGGACATAAACCACACAGCATTAAAACATTTTGTTGTATGAAGTCCTAAGTCCGTAAATCGCACATAGGCTGTGACTTACTTAGAATTAAATACAAATTCAATGAAATTACTTATTAGTGCCTTTGAATTCAATTTTAGAATCACGAGCGTGGCCAGCCTGTGGCTTTAGGCTCATGCGTGAGCCGGCCAGCAGCGGAGAATATCCCCTCCACACTTGCAGAGCCACTGGGGATGCTAAACACCCTTTTGGCCACTCTTGCTAGGCTGGGCAGAGTTTTTGTATTTTTCTATTAGGTAGACCTAAAAGGTTTTTAGGCAAAATAACTCAATCAAAACAGAAAGCTCCTTGAACGTGGGAATATGCCAGGCCTATTGGGCAAAAATCAAATTATGGCCCATTGTATTGATAATATCAAAAAGTTTGAGATCTGATTTTTTTATTATAAATACAATGACATTTATCTACCCACCTCATTCCTTTATTTTAGCATGTGCACATAGTAAGTACACCATCAAACTTTTGGGATAAGTGTCTTTTCATATTCCACAATGATTCTTTAGTTGTGGATGTTTCATGTAGCCAGTGTGTAACTACTTCCATACCCTGCGTGTAGAACAATGGCATCCGGTCTGCAACTTAACAGTTTAGTACCATACCAGCAGGTGTCATCCAAGCCTTACACATAACAGTGGACACTACATCACAGCTCTCCCTCCTCACCTTTGTTAGTAACCTTGATTTAGCGTTTTGTCAGTTTCTTTATGAAAATATTTAGCGAACTCCATGACAGTAGCTAAAGCAATGGGCTATTAGGAGCACAAGTAGACTACAAATGCATGCTGTGGCAGGCATGCCTCTTGCTCATGAAGTGAGCGTTACTGGAACGGGCAAGAAGGCCGACGCTCCAGCCTTCGGAAATCTCACTCCCCACTCCAGTCAAAAAAATCGGGCACGCTCCGCTCCTCGCTCACATACTCTGCTGCCCAGTCATGTGAAATCCATAGATTAGGGCCTAATTTATTTATTTCAGTTGAATGATTTCCTTATATGAACTTTAACTTATCAAAATGGTTGTGTTTATATTACACACACCTACTCATTCAAGGGTTTTTTATTTTTACTATTTGACCTGACCTTCACCCGACCTCAACCCAATTGAATTGGTTTGTGATGAGTTGGACTGCAGAGTCAAGGAAAAGCAGCCAACAAGTGCTCAGCATATGCGGGAATTCCTTCAAGTCTGTTGGAAAAGCATTCCTCGTGAAGCTGGTTGAGAGAAAGCTTTGCACACTGTTGGCAGTCATCAAGGCAAAGGGTGGCTACTTCGAATTACATCAAATGTAAAATATATTTTTTATTTGTTTAACACTTTTTTGGTTACTACATGATTCCATGTGTTATTTCAAAGTGTTGTCTTCACTATTATTCTACAATGTAGAAAATAGTAAAAATAAAAACCCTTGAATGAGTAGGTTTCCAAACTTTTAACTGGTACTGTATGTATGTATATATCTCAATTGTTTGGAACTCAGTCGGGGTCTCAACCTAATGTTGGGAGTTAGAATAGTAGAAAACAAGTTGTAATTTTGAAATTTGCTTGTGCAGCAGCAGTTCCTCTTGTTATGACAGTCACTGACAGTCAGTCAATTAGCCCATGTCAGCAAAAAATATATATATATATTTAGATTGGTAAATTAGTTTAGGCAGCCATCTAAACTTGTAGTAATCGTGGTCAAATTACTGACCAGGGGGCCCACATTGATTTAGTCACTCATATCACTGCAAACATTTCTCTCCACCCCATGACAAAATGTGTAGAACTGCTGGAAATGAACTGCAAAACGTTTGTTCTTCTCTGTCAGGACGGTGGCCGCTAAAATGTTTTGCTAGCAAGGTGGGTGCCCCCCCCAACAACAAAAGTTAACTTAGGGGCCCCAAAAGGCTAGGGCTGGCTCTGACTGCATGTGTGGGTATGACGTGGGTACAAAGTCCCGCTTGCCACTGCGGCCCCTCGTGATGACTTCAGATTTATTTGTGGCCCACACCCCCATCAAAAGTTGCCCATCACTGGTCTAGGGTGAGAAAAGGGAGAGGGCCATAATTAGGTGTAGGGTCTATGGTTTGAAAAGGGACATAAAACTCACAGGATTCCTCCATCATCTCCTTGCGGACCTCCAGCAGTACGGCCACTCCGATGTTGTCCTTGGTCATAACCCTGTTGAGCATGGCCTCAGAGCCTTCAGAGTTAGCCATGGCCAGCTGGTTAAACTCTACCGTGTGTTTCTGCACCACACCGAACCTGAGGGTAGGCGGCAAGGGGGAAAGAGAGACGGGCAGAGAAACAGATGTGATAAGCAAGATGTGATAAGTAACCAGGTTTCCATCCAACCATTTCATGTGGATGAATAACCTGACGCATAAAAAAAAAGTTCACAACAGGGCTGATGGAAACAGGAAACGTTGGTACAATTTTAGAATTGTCAACTGACAATTTGTTCGTTTGACATGGTGGGATCTTTGTGTTATTAAAATTCATTATGTGAGATATGGTGGCGGAAACACCTACCACCACAACGTGGAAAAGCATTAGGTTTATTAGGCAGATGAAATCAATGATGAACTTCACATGGCGGTTAAGTGCACGGTGATCATGCAAATCTCCAATAGGCTAAATATCTAGGGTAGGCTATTTGAACGCGGGTGACATGATCTGTAATCGGCTGCCAATTATCAAATAAAATGATCTTTCTCATCCACATAAGCTATCCACTTTATCAGCAAACTGTTGTCGAGAGCATGCGCCAAAACCAGATTGGTCAAGTTTACTTTATATCACCACAACAGTTTGATACAAAACCACCAGTAGAGTTAAATTTAACTTCTATTGTTTTTTGTTTTTTTCGGTACGTGGGAACTTAACTGCAAAAGTGTTTTTTATGTCATCATGTACAGCCTTTTATTAGCAACAAGTCAGTTGATGGAAACACTCTGGTGGGAAAATGTGCATATTGTTTTTATGCACATTTTAGAATTTTTACTTGAAAATCTGTCACCATTTGGATGGAAACTTAGCGAGTGTCTGTCAATGAGCATTGTATGGAGAGAAAAAAAAGAAAATACAGCATTGACAGTGCTCCTCCGGTGCACTCACTTTTCTGTCCTGTAGAAAACTGCACACCCGTCCACATGTTTGCGGTCTGACTCGTGCATGGTTCTGGCTCGAGACTTTGGGCTGAAGAAGCCCTCGTAGCCGTGCTCCTTCAGCTCTGGCAGGAAATACTGGTAGTACTGCTCCGTCTCCACTTCCTGTAGAAAATAAATCAAAATCCATACATTAAAGTGGACAGACGACTTAATGTACCCAAAACATGTAGCAGGGAAATCAGGTTCATTGATTAATGACTTGCCAGAGAGAAACCAAAATGACTGCGACAGGAGTTGTTTAACACTGGGTCGAGGTTTACCCACATACCTGTAGGTTGATGATATCAGCGTTGCAGTTCATGATCTCCTGCATGATGGACTTCTTCCTGTACTCCCAATTGAGGGCCCAGGAAGGGCAGTAGCCATAGAGCTGGCGCGTGGCGTACTTATCACACAGCACATTGTAGCACATCACTGAGAACAACGCTGAGAGGGAGGACACGGAGGGAGAGACGTAGGATATAGAACCTTATTCAGTGTATTCTTATTTTAGGGCCGGGAATTTAACAGTATCGCGATACTCATTAGTATTGTGGCAAGGAAACAAAACACTAAGCGGATTTAACTTCTTTAGGAAAACAGCCTGTGTGTGTGTGTGTGCACGTGTACAGGGACTGTCTGCTGGTCTCTCACCAGAAGGTCTCGTCTGGTCCGGCTCCTGGAGTGCGATCCACGACCGTGACGGGGGCTGCTCTGTGGGGGCTGGGGACAGGAGGAGTTGTCCATGTTAGCCATTAGTAATTTTTGCTAAAACGTTATGTGAGAAACAGAGGGTGACTTACTGCATTTGATTGAACCTGCCAGATTGTCCAACAGGTAGTTCAACAGTTTCCTCGTGCCATCATGCTCCTGGTAAAGGCTCATGATTTCTTGTGCAAGTGGATTTCCTGATAGGAGCAGGAATGAAGACAACGTTGAATTAAATTTTTTTTTTTTATGCAACGGGATCTACAATGGAGTCCCCAGAACGGAAGGATTACCAAGACAATAAGCCACACTCACCTTTCAACCCCAGTGTTTGTAACTGAAACAGTTTCCCCAATTCGAATGGCAGAACCCGCAACTGGTTGTTATTTAAAAGCAGCTCCCTGTTGAGGACAGACATTGGGAAACACAAGCGTCAGAGACAAGCCCCTGTGACAATACAGCCCCTTCCTCAACTTTCCCATAAACCATAAACACATTGACCAGTGATCTATACAGACAAAAGTAAATGCTCTGTGAGCCCAACAGGCAACGGTTATTCTCAGGCACCAACTAGTGACACGTTTAGAACAAAGTGAATACTGGGAAGTGCGGTTCCCAGCAGCTCACCTGAGAGACACCATGTGGCCGAGCTCTGCCGGCAGGCTCCTGATCTTATTGGACGACAGATCCAGGTACAACAGGTTGTGTAGTTTGGCAATGTCGGGTGGGATGCGTGACAGACAGTTGTCAGCGATATGTAGGGCAGTGAGGTGGGTCAGAGTCCACAGAGATGGGCTCAGGCTCCTGACATTACCTGGAGAGAGATATGTGGAGGGGTAGATAACCACACAGTTGAGTCATGTCTCTGTGGTGGCTTTTCATGCAAAGCAGATACAGGTTTGTTTCTATCTAATACACGAGTAAACAATCATGCTGGACTTGCAAGTCAAACCAATATACAGGCTTATAAAACAGAGGACCTTATCCTCTAAGCACGAGAATGCTGGTCACTGAACAAAAATGGTTGATAAACTGGCCTAGACTAGAGCATCCTCACTTGCTGAGTCCTAATATGAGAACAGCACCCCTCCACAGCCTCTGGGCCACCCCCCTGCAATGCTCACCTGTGATTTCCAGCTCAGCCCAGTAAGACTTCTTTCCATTGGCTGCCTCCTCAGTTGACATGATAGTGTACATCCGCCTGGGGTCTGGCGGTTCATATTTTTCCTTGGGCATTCCTGCTGTAACACTGGGGGAAAGTTTTTTAAGTAACTGAACATTATATATCTATCCACTGATAACATGCATGTCAAACGCAATTAGATATCCATTGCACAAAACTGACATTTTGAAAGTGACTGTTCACTAGCAGCTTTCTAGGTACTTTACAAACATGCAAAGAGGAACCTAACTTTTCAAGAGGGCTTCGCTTGATTCTGACAACTTCTGGAAATGAGGCTCAAAGATGTGGCCATATTATTGGCTGGCTGCTGATACTAATTGCAGTAATAAATCCGGTTCAATGAGAATGCGTTGCTTTACAACTTAGCAGCGAAGGAAATCAATAAAGTTGAACTTATAATACTCATTGCAATAGCTCGGTTACCTAGTTAGCCAGCCAACTAACGTTCGTTCTACACAACAGGCCGCACAGAGCAATAACCACCACTAAATAGTTAGAGAACACAAACTGGTCGGCTAGTTAGACAATTGGGTGGCGCGTTGAGGCCGGCATCGGGTCAGGAAAAAATGGACTTAGCTAGATAGCCCCTAACAGTAGCTAAAATTCTAAGCTAACTAGCAAATTAGCCAACGAACGGCCGTCCGCTACAACATAACTTCGTGAGAATTATAGTTAGCTGATATAGTTACCTAACCAATGAATTGAGAAGATATTAACGGCTGCATATTATTCTAGATGTATCTGACCATAACACGCTAGGCTGACAGAGTAGCAACTAACTAGCTCACTTATGGCTAACTAGCTAGCGTAACTATGCTGGCTATTCCTAATGGAAATCACCGCTGAAAGCTAATGTTGGCTAGCTAAGCTAGGTATCTACATTTTTCGAACCTGTCCGACTTCATATATGCATAAGTAGCACTTTATGAAACACCTATGCAGCAATAATTGAAAACAATTGAGTTGTGGATCTGTTTCACCCGAAGCAACTCGTCGCTTGTGTTGATTTTACCTGCAAACGCATACCAATCTGTATCGCGAGGACGAGTGTGTGCTCTCTTTTGTTTCTACTTTCTCGTTTCCGCTGCTGTATCACAAGGAACAAACAAGCATCATGGCGACTGTCAGGTTTTTTTCTCTCTGTGTGATAACAACGCTTGATGCTATTGGTTAGCTCTTGGATGGACCGCACCATCTGCGGTTGAACCAGGACGGCTTTGGCGCAGAAGGACCAATGTGACAGAAATTTCACCGGATATATAAATGTGAAGCCTCCGCTTGGCGTTTCCACACACTACCAAATTTGGTAGTGAGAGGAAGCCCAGTGGTCAGCAGTGGTAGAAGATGGAAAGAGATGGATTTTGGCCGACATTCTGCAAATTTTCTCATCGATGAAACATTTGATCTCAATATAGTTTTGTGTTCGCAACACTACAATCTGTTTTGAACAGAGTGGAATAGGTTTTGTAGACTTTTCCCTTTGTCAAAGTGTTTTAAAAGTGCGTTGTTTACAAGGAGTGCAAAGGCGAATTGAGTTAATGCAGACGCGCACTTCACAGAGTAGGCGTTCCCTAACGGAAATATGCAGATATTTGCTAGAACAGGCAAATAGGACCTCGCTGGGTCGTGCTTGGCTCTTCCCACCTCCTTGCCTGTTCTGCCCACTATGACTAATTTGTTGCCATTGGAAACGACAGGGTGTGGTCTATCTTGGTTTAGTTATACACATATTTTGCTTTGGTTTAATGTTTATGTGAAACTTTAGGGGTGTGTTCAAGAGTCAACAGCTGTCAATCAAACTGATATGACGTCACAGGATTCATGTCTCAACTTTAAATACTCTTGGCTGTACCATTCATTGTTCTTTATAATGAGCAAATCATGAACACTCTAATCCTACTCATAATGAGGGGGTGGGCTGAACAATACAGCAGATGGCTATGTTCTTCATACTCTAGGTTCTTTGCTTGATTTGAGACCATACAACCTATCAGCATATTGGGCTTGAATTACTGGTTTACTTCCTGTATTGATATTGATGGGATTGAATCGGGTGAGCGTTGATTACATTCTATTTGGAACCGGGCTGCCTCCCAGGCCTGAGCCTGGTGCCTGGTTTTGGCAAAAAGTCATCTCAAAACAGAAGTGACGTAGGTTAAACATGTGGAGTAATAAGTAGGAGTCTGTGTTTTCACATGATTGCTTTTGATAAAAACACTTTATCTGCCTTCCAAAAGAAAACAAGTTAAAACATATACTGTATTTTATGGAAGAGTTGTACAGTGCCTTCAGAAAGTATTCATACCCCTTGACTTATTTCACATTTTGTTGCGGTACAGCCTGAATTCAAAATGGATTAAATAGATAATTTTCCTCGGTCATCTACACACAATACCCCATAATGGCAAAGTGCAAGGCGGGCCTTAGGGGGCCTGGCCCGCCCTACCATACCTCCTTGCCCGTCCATATAAAATAAAGAAATATTGATACTGTATTTGACCAAGACGCGTGCTGACAGAAAGATGCATCAATCTCAGATACAGCATCTGATCAAGCGAAACAGCGCCCCACTGTGTCAGTATGTGTAGACAATGTATCCCATGCTGTCTGGACAAAAACAGTATGGCATGTCATACTACAATGAACAAATATATAAACGCAACATGTAAAGTGTTGGTCAAATGTTTCATGAGCTGAATTAAAAGTTCCCCAAAATGTTCCATACATAAGGTTAAGGTTCCATATTTGTTTACATTTCTGTTAGTGAGCATTTCTCCTATGACAAGATAATCCATCCACCTGACAGGTGTGGCATATCAAGAAGCTGATTAAACAGCATGATCATTACACAGGTGCAACTTGTGCTGGGGACAATAAAAGGTCACTCTAAAATGTGCAGTTTTGTCACAACACAATGACACAGATGTCTCAAGTTGAGAGAGCATGCTTTATTGTATAACATCTGCTAAACATGTGTATGTGACCAATAAAATGTGATTTGGAGAGAAGTGGGACAACATTCCACAGGCCACAATCAACAGCCTGATCAACTCGATGCGAAGGAGATGTGTCATGCTGCAAATGGTGGTCACACCAGATACTGACTGGTTTTCTGTTAAAGGTGTCTGTAGCCAACAGATGCATATTTGTATTCCCTGCCATGTGAAATGTATAGATTTGGGCCTAATTACTTTATTTGCATTGATTGATTTCCTAATATGAACTGTAACACAGTAAAATCACAGAAATTGTTGCATGTTGCGTATAAAAATGTTTTCTGTGTTTTTCTGGCCAGACAGGATCAGATACATTGTACTACATATAGTAAGACAGATGGGCGCTGTTTGGCTATCTCGTATGGAGAGTGATTCTTGCCAAAATTAAGCCTAGTGAAGCTACTGATACCTCTCACCAAGTCACCTAACGTCTTCCTAGCGCCATAGGATACTGCTATAAATTAACATTGACTGTCAATTCAGCCAAGTTTTTTGTAAGGCATCAAAACCGCCGACGCGTTCACGTCACATGACACGTACACGTCATGTAGACGTAGGTGAGGAGGGGGATTTATTTAAGATGCTCTTTGAAGAGGTAGGGTTTCAGGTGCTTTCGGAAGTTGGGCAGGGACTCTGCTCTTCTAGCTTCAGGGGGAAGCTGGTTCCACCATTGGGCTACCAGGACAGAGAAGTGCTTGGACTGGGCTGAGCGGGAGCTACCTCCTACAGGGGTGGGAGGGCCAAGAGACCAGAGGTGGCAGAACAGATTGCTCGGGTTGGTTTGTAGGGTTTGAGCATAGCTTGAAGGTAGGGAGGGGCAGTTCCTCTTGCTGATTCGTAGGCAAACACCATGGTATTTTATGGATGCGAGCTTCGACTGGAAGCTAGTGAAGTGTGCGGAGGAGCGGGGTGACATAGGTGAACTTGGGAAGGTTGAAAACCAGGCGGGCTGCAGCGTTCTTGATAAGTTGCAGGAGTTTGATGGTACAAGCGGTGAGCCCAGCCAACAGAGAGATGCAGTAGTCCAGATGGGAGATGACAAGTACCAGGATTAGAACTTTCACCTCTTCCTGTGTGATGTAGGGTTGTACCCTACGGATGTTGTAGAGCATGAATCTGTAGGAGTGAGTCATTGCTTTGATGTTTGCAGAGAACGACAGGGTGTTGTCCAGTGTCACGCCAAGGTTCTTTGCACTCTGGGAAGGCGAAACTGTGGCGTTGTCAACCGTGATGAGAGTTGATGAAAGGTCTTTGAGCAGCAGGCGGAAGGAGGAAGAGCAGTTCCATTTTTTCGAGGTTGACCTTGAGGTGGTGGGCCGACATCCAAGCTGAGATATACAGTTGAAGTCAGAAGTTTATATACACCAAATATATTTAAACTCAGTTTTTCACAATTCCTGACATTTAATCCAAGTTAAAATTCCCTGTTTTAGGTCAGTTAGTGATTACCATTTTATTTTAAGAATAATAGTAAAGAGAATAATTTATTTCAGCTTTTATTTCTTTCATCACATTCCCAGTGGGTCAGAAGTTTACATACACTCAATAAGTATTTTGTAGCATTGCCTTTAAATTGTTTAACTTGGGTCAAACGTTTCGGATAGCCTTCCACAAGCTTCCCACAATAAGTTGGGTGAATTTTGGCCCATTCCTCCTGACAGAGCTGGTGTAACTGAGTCAGGTTTGCAGGCCTCCTTGCTCGCACACGCTTTTTCAGTTCTGCCCACAAATTCTCTTGAGGATTGAGGTCAGGGCTTTGTGATGGCCACTCTAATACCTTGACTTTGTTATCCTTAAGCCATTTTGCCACAACTTTGGAAGAAATCGAGAATATCAATAAGCATTTCTCTACGGCTGGCCATGCTTTACACCTGGCTACCCCAACCCCGGCACACAGCTCTACACCCCCCGAAGCAACTGGCCCAAGCCCCCCTCCCCCGCTTCTCCTTCACCCAAATCCAGACAGCTGATGTTCTGAAAGAGCTGCAAAATCTGGATCCCTAAAAATCAGCTGGGCTAGACGATCTGGAACCTCTCTTCCTAAAATTAGCCGCCGCCATTGTTGCAACCACTATTACTTGTCTGTTCAACCTCTCTTTCGTATCGTCTGAGATTACTAATGATTGGAAAGCGGACACGGTCATCCCCCCTTGAAAGGGGGAGACACTCTAGATCCAAACTGTTACATACCTAAATCCATCCTGCCCTGCCTTTCTAAAGTCTTCGAAAGCCAAGTGAACAAACAGATCACTGACCATTTCGAATCCCACCGTACCTTCTCCACTGTGCAATCTGTTTTTCGAGCTGGTCAAGGGTGCACCTCAATGACTGGAATGAATTGCAAAAAAGTTGGAGACTGATATCTCCCTCACTAACTTTTAGAGTCAGCTGTCAGAGCAGCTTACCGATCGCTGCAGCCCATCTGTAAAAAGCCCATCCAACCAACTACCTACCTCATCCCCATATTTGTTTTTGTTTTTCTGCTCTTTTGCACACCAGTATTTCTACTTGCACATCCTCATCTGCACATATACAGTGGGGAGAACAAGTATTTAATACACTGCCGATTTTGCAGGTTTTCCTACTTACAAAGCATGTAGAGGTCTGTAATTTTTATCAAAGGTACACTTCAACTGAGAGAGATGGAATCAAAAATCGAGAAAATCGCATTGTATGATTTTTAAGTAATTAATTTGCATTTTATTCCATGACATAAGCTACCCGGGAACATATCCCAATCCACGTGATCAAAACAATCTTGAAGCGTGGATTCCGATTCATCAGACCAGTGTTGAATAGTCCTTAGCACGGGTACTTCCTATTTGAGTTTCTGCCTATAGGAACGGAGTCGTGGTCAGATTTGCCGAAAGGAGGGCGGGGGAGGGCCTTGTATGCATCCCGGAAGTTGGAGTAGCATTGGTTGAGTGTTTTAGCAGCGAGAGTGCTACAGTCAATGTGTTGATAGAACTTCCATCAGCCTTTTTCTCAAATTTGCTTTGTTAAAATCCTCAACTACAATAAATGCGGCCTCAGGGTATGTGGTTACTTTGAAGTTCTTTGAGGGCCGTTGTGGCATTGGCTTGAGGGGGGATATACACGGATGTGACTGTAACAGAAGAGAATTGTAATGTTCAAAGAGTGAATGGGTGTGGAGTCAGGCGCAGAGAGAAAAGGATACGGGGAAAAACACGCTTTAATGTCCAACCAAAAAAGGTACAAAAGGTAACGCCAAACATAGGTGTAATAAACTCCACTTAAGTACACACTTGTAACGGCTGTCGCTCTCCTCATCCTCGGACGAGGTGAGGAGAGAAGGATCTTCAGACCAAAATGCAGCTTGAGGGAAATAAGCCATCTTTATTACAAAATAGACGTCGACTAAACAAAACAAAAACACTTTCAAAAACTTACAAAATAACAAAACGTAACGAACGGAACCTGAACATAAACTTACATAGACAAACGTAAACTCACGAACAGGAACGTTACATCAAAACACACGAACAGCCAAACAGCTCCGAAAGTGAATAACATCGACAACGACGAAGATATCACAGGAGACAATCACCCACAAACAAACAGTGAGAATGCCCTACCTAAATATGACTCTTGATTAGAGGAAAACGCAAACCACCTGCCTCTAATCAAGAGCCATACCAGGCAAACCAAAACCAACATAGAAACGAATAACATAGACTGCCCACCCAAAACACATGCCCTGACCAAAAACACATAAAAACAACATAAAACAGGTCAGGACTGTTACAGTACCCCCCCCTCAAGATGCGCACGCCGGGCGCACAAGCACAAAGTCCAGGGGAGGGTCCGGGTGGGCAGTTGACCACGGTGGTGGTTCCGGCTCAGGACGCTGTCCCCATACCACCATAGTCACTCCCCTCTTCTGTCTACCCCTTCTAATGACCACCTTAACACTACCTTCCCCTAAATAAACAGCTAGCACCGGGACAAGGGGCAGCACCGGGACAAGGGGTAGCACCGGGACAAGGGGCAGCACCAGAACAAGGGGCAGCACCAGGATAAGGACCAGCACCGGAATAAGGGGCAGCACCGGGACAAGGGGCAGCACCGGGACAAGGGGCAGCACCGGGACAAGGGGCAGCACCGGGACAAGGGGCAGATCCCGGCTGAAGGACTCTGGCAGGTCCTGTTTGGACGGCTCTGGCAGGTCCATGCAGGCTGACGGCTCTCGACGCTCATGGCAGACTGACGGCTCTCTACGCTCATGGCAGGCTGAAGGCTCTCGACGCTCATGGCAGGCTGACGGCTCTCGACGCTCATGGCAGGCTGACGGCTCTCGACGCTCATGGCAGGCTGACGGCTCTCGACGCTCATGGCAGGCTGACGGCTCTCGACGCTCATGGCGCTCTGACGGCTCTGGCTGCTCATGGCTCTCTAACGGCTCTGGCTGCTCATGGCTCACTGACGGCTCTGGCTGCTCATGGCTCACTGACGGCTCTGGCTGCTCATGGCTCTCTGACGGCTCTGGCTGCTCATGGCTCGCTGGCGGCTCTGGCAGATCCTGTCTGATTGGCGGCTCTGGCAGATCCTGTCTGGTTGGCGGCTCTGGCAGATCCTGTCTGGTTGGCGGCTCTGGCAGATCCTGTCTGGTTGGCGGCTCTGGCAGATCCTGTCTGGTTGGCGGCTCTGGCAGATCCTGTCTGGCGGGCGGCTCTAGCGGCTCCTGTCTGGCTGACGGCTCTAGCGGCTCCTGTCTGGCGGATGGCTCTGTAGGCTCATGGCAGACGGGCGGCTTTGCAGGCTCATGGCAGACGGGCGGCTTTGCAGGCTCCTGGCAGACGGATGGCTCAGATGGCGCTGGGGAGACGGATGGCTCAGATGGCGCTGGGGAGACGGATGGCTCAGATGGCGCTGGGGAGACGGATGGCTCAGATGGCGCTGGGGAGACGGATGGCTCAGATGGCGCTGGGGAGACGGATGGCTCTGGCCGGATACGGCGCACTGTAGACCTGGTGCGTGGTGCCGGAACTGGAGGCACCGGGCTAATGATAAGCACCTTCCTACTAGTGCGTGGAGCAGGGACAGGGCACACTGAACTCTCAAAGCGTACTCTATACCTGGTGCGTGGTACCGGCACTGGTGGCACCTGGCTGAGGGCACGCACCTCAGGACTAGTACGGGGAGAAGTGACAGTGTGTACAGGACTTAGGAGACGCACAGGTGGCTTAGTGCGTGGGGCCGGAACTGGAGGCACTGAACTGGATACACGCACTATAGGGAGAGTGCGTGGAGGAGGAACAGGGCTCTGGAAATGCACTGGTAGCCTAGTGCGTAATGTAGGCACTGTAGGTACTAGGCTGGGGCGGGGAGGTGGCGCTGGAAATACCGGACCGTGCAGGCGTACTGGCTCTCTTGAGCATTGAGCTTGCCCAACCTTACCTGGTTGAATACTCCCGGTTGCCCGACCAGTGCGGGGAGGTGGAATAACCCGCACCGGGCTATGTAGGCGAACCGGGGAAACCATGCGTAAGGCAGGTGCCATGTATGCCGGCCCGAGGAGACGCACTGGAGACCAGACGCGTTGAGCCGGCCTCATGACACCTGGCTCAATACTCAATCTAGCCCTACCAGTGCGGGGAGGTGGAATAACCCGCACTGGGCTATGCACTCGTACAGGAGACACCGTGCGCTCTACTGCGTAACACGGCGCCTGCCCGTACTCCCGCTCTCCACGGTAAGCCTGGGAAGTGGGCGCAGGTCTCCTACCTGCCCTTGGCCCACTACCCTTTAGCCCCCCCCCAAGAAATTTTTGGGAGTTACTCACGGGCTTTTCGGGCTTCCGTGCAAGACGTGTCCCCTCATAATTCCGGTTACGAGCTTGAATCTCCGGCTTCCATCCACGTCTCCTAGCTGCCTCCTTAAACCACCGCTCCTGGGCTGTGGCTGCCTCACTCTTCTCACGAGAGCAGCGATATTCTCCAGTTTGCGCCCAGGGTCCTCTACCAGACAGGATCTCCTCCCAAGTCCAAAAGTCCTTGTTGCTCCGTCGAGCATTCCCATACCGCTTGGTCACATTTTGTTGGTGGGTGATTCTGTAACGGCTGTCGCTCTCCTCATCCTCGGACGAGGTGAGGAGAGAAGGATCTTCAGACCAAAATGCAGCTTGAGGGAAATAAGCCATCTTTATTACAAAATAGACGTCGACTAAACAAAACAAAAACACTTTCAAAAACTTACAAAATAACAAAACGTAACGAACGGAACCTGAACATAAACTTACATAGACAAACGTAAACTCACGAACAGGAACGTTACATCAAAACACACGAACAGCCAAACAGCTCCGAAAGTGAATAACATCGACAACGACGAAGATATCACAGGAGACAATCACCCACAAACAAACAGTGAGAATGCCCTACCTAAATATGACTCTTGATTAGAGGAAAACGCAAACCACCTGCCTCTAATCAAGAGCCATACCAGGCAAACCAAAACCAACATAGAAACGAATAACATAGACTGCCCACCCAAAACACATGCCCTGACCAAAAACACATAAAAACAACATAAAACAGGTCAGGACTGTTACAACACTGGTAAATAATCAGGACAGCGAAAAACCCAACTAACACGAACACCTCTTAACCATACAGAAAACAAGCCCGCACAAACATAAAGGGGCTAAACAAACTTAAATAACACCACCCTAACAACCCAACAATGAACAGGTGAAAACAATTAGACAAAACCAAATGAAAAAGGAAAAAAGGATCGGACGACGACCGCCGAGCGCCACCCGAACGGGAAGGGGGGCCACCTTCGGTAATATTCGTGACAAGAATTCTCTTGGGAGATAATACGGTCAGCATTTTATTGTTAGGTATTCTAGGTCGGTGAACAAAAGGACTTGAGTTCCTGTATGTTATCACAATCACACCATGAATCGTTAATCATGAAACATACACCCCCACCCTTCTTCTTTCTGGAGAGATATTTATTCCTGCCTGCGCGATGAACTGAGAACCCAACTGGCTGGATGGACTCAGACTGTATATCCCAAGAGAGCCAAGTTTCCGTGAAACAGAGGATGTTACAATCCCTGATGTCTCTCTGAAAAGTTAACAAGTCCTGAGCTTGTCAACTTTATTATCCAGAGACTGAACATTAGCGAGTAATATACTCGGAAGCGGTGGGTGGTGTGCGCTCCTCCTAAGTCGGACTAGAAGACCACTCTGAGTACCTCTCCTCCACCGGCGGTGTTCTGGGTTGGCCTCTGGAATCAGTTAAATTGCCCTGGGGGGTGTGAACGAAGGATCCGATTCGCGAAAGTCATATTCCTGGTCGTAATGCTGGTAGTGCTGGTGAGTTCTGATATCCAGTAGTTCTTCCTGGCTGTATGTAATAACACAAAACATTTTCTGGGCTAATAACATAATAAATAATACATAAAAAAACTAAATACTGCAGTTTCCTGAGAGCTAGAAGCATGGCAGCCCCCTCTATCAACGCCATTTTCATACCAGCAAGGCACGCAGAGATGCGTGTCACCACCTGGGTGTCAGAAGGGGGGAAGGAGAAAAGTAGTTGAGTGTCATCCGCATAATAGGAGAGACCATGTGAGGATATGACGGAGCCAAGTGACATGGCGTATAGAGAGAAGAGGAGAGGGCCTAGAACCGAGCACTTTGTTTGTTAATGTTGTAAAGATTAGGCTATGTGTATTGAGTATAATTTCAAAAAAAATCTGACAAGAAGGAGGGAATGGGTGTGTGGCGAAGACGCAATAAAGGCATGTTTCTGTCTCCTGACAAATCGTGCGCATTTATTGTGTCATTGTGAGAATTGTTTAGGCTACCCGTTTGTTAATGTTATATACAGTACCAGTCAAAATGTGTACTATTTCCTACATTGTAGAATAATCGTGAAGACATCAATACTATGAAATAACACATATGGAATCATGTAGTAACCAAAAAAGTGTTAAACAAATCAAAGTATATTTTATATTTGAGATTCTTCAAAGTAGCCACCCTTTGCCTTGATGACAGCTTTGCACACTCTTGGCTCTGCCCCACCTGCCCTGAATGACGGGTCGCCACTGGACTACACGAATGGTGAGCTAACGTTTACTAGCTGGCAAGGCAGCTCACAAAGGACTTGTGAGCTCAATATTTTCCCCATACAAAACACAATCGGTTTTGCTCCAAGAGTGCATCTGTCACGCCCTTTTTATGTCTCTATTTTGGTTTGGTCAGGGTGTGATTTGGGTGGGCATTCTATGTTCATTTTCTATGTTTTGTATTTCTTTGTATTTGGCCGGGTGTGGTTCTCAATCAGAGGCAGCTGTCTATTGTTGTCTCTGATTGAGAACCATACTTAGGTAGCTTTTTCCCACATGGTTTTTGTGGGTAGTTGTTTTCTGTGTTGTGTTTCTGCACCTGACAGGACTGTTTCGGTTTCGTTCATTCTCTTTGTTATTCTGTTATTTTACTGTTCAGTTTAATAAAAAGCATGAACACTTACCACGCTGCGCTTTGGTCCGATTCCTGTTCTACATTCGACGACCGTTACAGAACTACCCACCACCAAAGTACCAAGCAGCGTGGTATGGAGGAGCAGAGGGTTCAGGACTCCTGGACATGGGAGGAGATATTGGACGGTAAGGGACCCTGGAGACAGGCTGGGGAATATCGCCGCCCGAAAAAAGAGCTGGAGGCAGCTAAAGCGGAGAGGCGGCGATATGAGGCAAGGCAGCGCAGCAGGCACGAGAGGCAGCCCCCCCAAAAATGTTTGGGGGGGGCACACGGGGAGATTGGCGGAGTCAGGCGATAGACCTGAGCCAACTCCCCGTGCTTACTGGAAGCAGCGTGGTACTGGTCAGGCACCGTGTTATGCGATAAAGCGCACAGTGTCTCCATTGCGCGCTCATAGCCCGGAGCGCTATATGCCAGCCCCCCGCAAGTGCCATGCGAAAGTGGGCATCCAGCCAGGGCGGATTGTGCCAGCTCAGCGCGTTTGGTCTCCGGTGCGTCGTTTCGGCCCAGGGTATCCTGCGCCGGCTCTGCGTACTGTGTCTCCGGGGCGCTGGGAGAGTTCAGATCGGCCTATGCCTGCGCTCCGCCTGTGCCGGGCGAAAGTGGGCATTGAGCCTAATGGAGAGGTGCGAGTGTTAAGCACCAGATCTCCAGTGCTCCCCCACAGCCCGGTTCGACCTGTGCCTGCACTCTGGAGGGGCCGGGCTAAAGTGGGCATTCAGCCTGGAGGAGTGGTGCCAAGGCTGCGCACCAGAGCTCCAGTGCTCCCCCACAGCCCGGTTCATCCGGTGCCTCCTCTACGCACCAGGCCTCCTGTAGGTCTCCCCAGCCTGGTGGGCCCTGTGGCAGCCCCACACACCAGGCTGTCTCTGCGTCTCCTCCCTGCAGAATCGCCCTCCAGTCCGGACCCTCCAGAGTCGCCCTCCAGTCCGGAGCCTCCAGTGTCGCCCTCCAGTCCGGAGCCTCCAGTGTCGCCCTCCAGTCTGGAACCTCCAGAGGCGCCCTTCAGTCCATAGCTTCCAGCGACGCTCTCCAGTCCGGAGCCTGTAAAGGAAAACTCATAGGTTGTAATATGGCTTCAGACAGACACAAAAAAAAGAAGCCATATTACAACCTATGAGTTTTCCTTTTAATTCAAATGCCTTGCAACCTTGATATACTGTATAGGCCTAAAGGCAGAGACAATAAGAAGACAGCGGCAGAATAAATTCAAACACACCTTTGTTTTATCACAAAACCGCATAGCAATCTCTGTCCAGTGAAGTTCACAAAGCATATTGCATTTAATAGACAGTTACATGACCTACAGCATGGTCAAGCAAGTTAATGTTTCCGACATTTTCGGACTACTAAACAACTATTGTTTTAGAACCATAGAGAGTTAACACAAGTCGCAAAGAAAACAGGAGTTGTCTCCACTATTCCAGCACTATTTCAACATCACTAAATCACCCCTGCTTAGTGACAACTAAAAGATACCAAAAACTATTTAGTCCAATCAACGTAAGATAAATATGATGTAGCTGTCCATGGTTCTGATTTCTGTGTGTGCGTGCGTGTGTGTGTGTGTGTGCGTGCGTGCGTGTGTGTGTACGTGCTCGTTTGTGCAAGTAGAAAAACATGTTGATTCACCCTACTTGAAGAGAAAATGCCAATGCCATCCTCTCTTTCATGTGGACGAAACGGTCTATCACTCTGGAACACTACACACTTTTATTTTTTGTTGTCTTAGGCTACCTGGCTAAAATGCTTGCTCGCTAGCCTAACTTCCATTCAAGGGCAACCTTAGCTAGTTAACATTAGCCTTCTACATCTAGCTACATATTGAATGTCCATCCTCTCAGGCCAGGGGCACAACAATGTATGAATTAATGGTTGGATCAGAATTGCCGTTATAATCATTGGCCAGTACGGAGAATTAAGTAAAACCACAAGTCCAAATCCCTATCTCCATCCATGGCTAATTTAGGAAAGGGGCAATTTTAGCTAGCTAGCTAGCCACCGGAGGACAACAACACAAAGAAATGCAACAATTCAAGTTTTCTGTCAGTGACGCATGCTCTCACTGGGATTTGATAGGAGTGACGCCAAAATCCAAGCTGGCTTCCCTTGACAGTTTTTTTGGGGTGTGCCAGGACCATTCACAGTTGAGCTCGCTCAGTTTAGCTCAACGCTGATTGGCAAATTGTTTATACTTTCTTTTATCAAGGCAGGCCAAATGCTCGCTGGCTTCCCTTACCTTCAATTCTACGGGCAACAATGTCATACTCGTTTGGACCAGACAGATGGCCTACAAGTAGAGCGACAGAGGGGCGCTGTTTTGCTCACTCTAATGCTTTCTCCTGTGTGATATATTCAGCCTCTTGCGAATTGAAAGAAAATGATGAAGCACAGAGAGACGAAAGATTCATATTTTTGGGTGAAGTCTGGCTTCCCTTGGCATCCATGAATACATGCCACTGCCATTTTGGATACGCTGACCTAGATTAACCTAACTCGGTCCTGGGGACCCAAGGGGTACACGTTTTGGGTTTTGCCCTAGCACTACACAGCTGATTAAAATAATCAAAGCTTGATAATCAGTTAACTATTTGAATCAGCCTTGTAGTGCTAGGGAAAAATCCAAAACCTGCACCCCTTGGGGTCCCGAGGACCAAGTTTGGGAAACACTGATCTAGGTTGTTAACAGGTATGCCTGTCCATTGTTGTTCACATTGTGTATTTGTCTATAGAGAGTGAAAAGCCAGGACCAGGCCGTGCAACACAGTCTCCATCTGTAGCGCCTTGCGGTCGGTTGCCGAGCAGTTGCCATACCAAGCAGTGATGCAACCAGTCAGGATGCTCTCGAAGATGCAGCTCTATAACTTTTTGAGGATCTGAGAACCCATGCCAAGTCTTTTCAGTCTCCTGAGGGGGAATAGGCATGGTTGTGCCCTCTTCGTGACTGTCTTGGTGTGTTTGGATCATGATAGTTTGTTAGTGATGTGGACAACAAGGAACTTGAAGCTCTTAACCCGCTCCACTACAGACCCGTCAATGTGAACGGTGTGCTCGGCGTGCTCGGCCCTCCTTTTCCTGTAGTACACAAGCAGCTCCTTTGTCTTGCTCATGATGTGGGAGAGGTTGTTGTCCTGGCACCACACTGCTAAGTCTCTGACCTCCTCCCTATATGCTGTCTCATTGTTGTCGGTGATCAGGCCTACCACCGTTGTGTCGTCAACAAACTTAATGATGGTGTTGGAGTTGTGTGTGGCCACGCAGCCGTGGATGAACAGGGAGTATACAGGAGGGGACTAAGCATGCACCCCTGAGGGGCCCCCAGTGTTGAGTATCAGTGTGGCAAATGTGTTTTTGCCTACCCTTACCACCTGGTGGTGGCCTGTGTGATAGAAAAATGATGTATTTACCTGATTTGTTTGATATTAATAGTTAATGATTATATACTTAACAAATAGTAAGACATTTCTGTTTTTTAAATGTTGTGTTTCTGTAAAGAGATGGTTTCCACTCTAGCTTATTGCAGTTAGTCTGGGCATATGGTCAAGTAAATGGGTTCTGCTAGAGATAGCTTGAACTGACAATGACTTGTGATAAAAACATAAAGCCGGCATTCCATAGACAAGATGTGGTGTGTGTGACCCGAGATAGAGATATCCTGGAAGAGTTTAGAAAAATCCCTCATTGTCTCATCTTCCTGGCATCTGGGAAACTAAGCCAGGTTGGGGTTAAAACAGCATCCCGTGCAGATAACCAGGAGATGGACCAAGGTGGCTTATGGGAGGGGTGGAACCAGCCCTGCCTAAGCATTTTTAGGTCCTATATAAGATCTCAGTTTTTTTTATTATCAGTTAAGCTCTCGGCAACACACACTTCGGACTGTTGGGTCAATGGTTTCATTATTGCAATAATGAATCAATTTTGAATAAAGATGATTGTTTGAAGAAATGACGAAGTCTCTCTCAATTGATTAGAATATTCCACGACACCCATCAGGAAATCTAGGATCCAGTTGCAGAGGGATGTGTTTAGTCCCAGGGTACTTAGCTTAATGATGAGCTTTGAGGGCACTATGGTGTTGAATGCTGAGCTATAGCCAACGAACAACATTCTCACGTAGATGTTTGTTTTGTCCAGGTGGGAAAGGGCAGTGTGGAGTGCCATAGAGATCATCTGTGGATATGTTGGTGCGGTATGTGAATTGTAGTGGGTATAGGGTTTCTGGGATGATGGTGTTGATGTGAGCCATGCCTTTCAAAGCACCTCAGGCTACATACGTGAGTGCTACAGGGCGTAGTCATTTAGGCAGGTTACCTTGGCGTTCTTGGACTATGGTGGTCTGCTTGAAACATGTAGGTATTACAGACTTGGTCAGGGAAAGGTTGAAAATGCCAGTGAAGGCACTTGCCAGTTGGTCAGCGCATGCTCTGAGTATGCATCCTGGTAATTGATCTGGCCTTGGGAATGTTGACCTATTTAAAGATCTTTCTCACATCGGCTATGGAAAGCATGATTACACAGCCGGTGCTCTCATGCATGGTTCAGTGTTGCTTGTCTCGATGCAGGCATAGAAGGCATTTAGCTCATCTGGTAGGCTCGCGTCACTGGGCAGCTTACAGCTGGGTTGGTAATCTGTAATAGTTTGCAAGCCCTGCCACATCCGATGAGCGTCAATGTAAGTACCAACGCCGTACAGGAGAAGCAGGTATAGGGAGTCAAACATTTATTCAGGAACGGACAAAGAACATGACAGGAACAGCGTCAGCACACAGGTAAACAAGAACATCTGACAAACAATCCTGAAGCAGGGAACAGAGCTAGGGAACAGACAGATATAGGGAAGGAAATTAGGAAGAGCAGGAGCAGGCGTGACAGAATGCCCCCCTCTAGGGGTGCCACCCGACGTCCCACCTGGGCGAGCCAGCCGAGACATGGGCGCCGGGCAAGCCGGCTTGGGGTAACTCCCGACGAACAGGCAGGGGCGTGGGAGCCTGGCGAGACAGCTGAGGCATGAACCCCTGTCGATCCCGCAGCGACGTGGAAGCACGATGATCCGACGGAGACGTGACAGTCTGACGAGCCGACTGGGCGAACAAGACCTGGCGATCCGGCTGATGCCCGACGTGGGATGGGCGCTTTCCAAGCCAACCGGGGAAAGGAAACCTCTCGAGCCAGCTAGGCGTGAAAGCCTGACGAGCTGGCTAGGCAACCCCGGTTCCATCGGCGGCAACCCAGAACCGACTTTACCACCAACCGGAATGCCACTACTCCTCGATGCTTCATGTGACGGCTTCGGGATTCTGCAAGGACCGACGCCGGACAGGAGAAACAGGTACAGGGAGTCAAACATTTATTCAGGAATGGGCAAAGCACACGACAGGAACACCGTTAGCACACGAGTAAACAAGGACATATGACAAACAATCCCGAAGCAGGGAACAGAGCAAGGAAACAGACAGATATAGGGAAGGAAATTACACAAGTAATTGAGACCACGTGAGTCCATTGAGCGCTGATGCGCGTGACAGGGAAAGGCAGGTGTGCGTACTGAAAGTGGCTTGAGTGGGTAATGTTGGGGACTCTGGCACTCTCGAGCGCCAGAGGGAGGAAGAGCGGGAGCAGGCGTGACAGTCAGAGCCAGTGTAGTTGGATTCAATCTAAGTCCTGTATTGACTTTTTGGCTGTTTGATGGTTCGTATAGTGGGATTGCTTACAAGTGTCCGGATTAGTGTCCTGCACCTTGAAAGCGGCAGCTCTAGCCTTTAGCTTAGTGCGGATGATGCCTATAATCCATGGCTTCTGGTTGGCATGTGTACCGACGGCTACTGTGGGGACGACGTCGTCGATGCACTTATTGATAAAGCTGGTGACTGATGTGGTATACTCCTTAATGCCATTAGATGAATCCCGGAACATATTCCAGTCTGTGCAAGCAAAATAGTCCTGTAGCTTAGTATCAGAGTCAAAAGACCACTTCCGTATTGAGCGAGTCACTGGTACATAGAATTATGGTCAGATTTGCCAAATGTAGGGCGAGGGAGAGCTTTGTACTTGTCTCTGTGTGTGGAGTAAAGGTGGTCTAGAGTTATTTTTCCCTCTGGTTGCATGTGACATGCTGGTAGAATTTAGATAAAACGGATTTACATTTTCCTGCATTAACGTCACCGGCCATTAGGAGCGGCACTTCTGGGTGAGCATTCTCTTGTTAGCTTATGGCCTTACACAGCTCGTTGAGTGAGGTCTTTGTGCCTGTATCAGTTTGTGGAGGTAAATAGACAGCTATGAAAAATATAGATGAAAGCTCTCTTGGCAAATCGTGTGGTCTACAACTTATCATGAGGTACTGTATCTCAGGCAAGCAAAACCTAGAGACTTCCTTAATATTAGAGATTGTGCAGCAGCTGTTAAAAACTTCTTGGAACTATAGGGGGTGCTGTTCCGCATTAGCATATTTTGGTCTCCAAATTAAACTGCCTCGTGCTAAATTCTTGATCGTACAATATGCATATTATTGTTATTATTGGATAGAAAACACTTTCTAGTTTCTATAGCCGTTGGAATTTTGTCTCTGAGTGGTACAGAACTATATCTACAGCACTTTTCATGACAGGGGTCAGATTTCAGAAATTTTTACCCCTGATCTGGAGTCTGTTTTTAAGGTGACAGTGAATGCTATGAAGAAACCGACACTGCCTACGTCTTCCTCTGGGTGTCTGTACGTCATCACGTTTTGAATGGAGTCGATTGCACAATCACAGCCAATATAAAAGAACAAAACGTGGAGGTACCTCCCTTTCTCGTCGCGCGCCTGAAGCGTGAAGGACATCGGACTTGCCTCATTCCAAATCGTTGTTTAGCCAGCAATATTTCTCTGGTCATGTTTTTACTCGTTATAGTTGTTAAAAACATCATAATGTAGTTAATTTGAACCGTTTTATAGCAATTTATATCCGTTTAGTGCGATTCTGAGGAATTTCTTTGTCGTGCACTTTCTAGCTTTGGGAACGTTTCGGGGTCTCGGTCGTTGTTAGTGGACATTTCGAAGGACAGAGGACATCTATCGACCAAAAGAAGATTACAACATAGAAAGGATACATTGCCCAAGAATCTGATGGAAGAACAGCTCAAAGTAAGCAATATTTAATATGATAAATCGTTGTTCTGTCGAAATATTTTAAACGCATATTTCGCCATTTTGTTTGTTATCGCGTCACTTGGCGAACCCTGTATTGAAAAGTAAGGATAATTTTAAAAATGTAAGTCAGCGGTTGCATTAAGAACTAATTTGTCTTTCGATTCCTGTCAACCCTGTATTTTTTAGTCAAGTATATGATTAGCTTTCGATTAAACTAGATCACTCTGAAAGCTGACGTCCCTCATTTTGATGCTTGAGTTGCTACTATTTTCATTGTATAACCACGGTTTTGTATGGCTAAATATGCACATTTTCGAACAAACTGTATATGTATGTTGTAAAATGATGTTACAGGAGTGTCATCGGAAGAATTCTGAGAAGGTTAGTGAAAAAATTAATATATTTTGGCGGTGATTACGTTATAGCGCTCTTTGGCTGGAATCGATGCTCTGGTAACGTTTTCACATGTGGTATGCTAACTTATCGATTTATTGTGTTTTCGCTGTAAAACGCTTAGAAAATCTGAAATATTGTCTGGAATCACAAGATCTGGGTCTTTCCATTGCTATGCTTTGTCTATTCTTATGAAATGTTTTATTAAGAGTAAATTGGTCATACACGTTGCTCTCTATAGTAATTCTAGTCGTCTTGTGATGGTCGGTGCAATTGTAAACTGTGATTTCTACCTGAAATATGCACTTTTTTCTAACAAAACCTATCCTATACCATAAATATGTTATCAGACTGTCATCTGAAGAGGTTTTTTCTTGGTTAGTGGCTATCAATATCTTAGTTTAGCCGAATTGGTGATAGCACCTGAAGTAGTAAGAAACTGATGGAGTTAGAAAAGTGGTGTATTTTGCTAACGTGTTTAGCTAATAGATTTACATATTTTGTCTTCCCTGTAAAACATTTTAAAAATCTGAAATGGTGGCTTTATTCACAAGATCTGTATCTTTCATCTGGTGTCTTGGACTTGTGATTTAATGATATTTAGATGCTACTATCTACTTGTGAAGCTATGCTAGCTATGCTAATCAGTGTGTGGGGGGGTGGGGGGTGATCCCGGACCCGGGGTAGAGGCTCGTTAGAGGTTAATGACAAATAGACACAGACCCCCACCACTTGTCTTCCCGGAGGTTGCTGTTCTGTCTTGCCGATGCATGGAAAAGCCAGCCAACTGTATGTTATTCATGACCTCGTTCAGCCACAACTCAGTGAAACATAAGATATTACCATTTTTAATGGTAGGATAGTCTTGAACGGAGCTCTTCAAGTTTATTCTACAGTGATTGCACCTTTGCCAGTATGGCAAAAAAAAATTGCTCATCAACTTGCAGATGAATCCTCAACAAGCATCCGGATATGCGGCCCCTGTATCAGCATCTCCTCTTCATGCTAATGACGGGATTTGGGCCTGGTCCGGGAAAAGTCGTAAATCTTTTGCCTCCGATTCATTCAAGAAAATGTCTTTCTCGAGTCCGAGGTGAGTAAAAGCTGTTCTGATGTCCAGAAGCTATTTTCCGTCATAAGAGACAGTAGCAGAAACATTATGTCCAAAAAAAGTTACAAAATGCAAAAAAACCACACAGAATAGCACAATTGGTTAGGAGCCCGTAAAACGGCAGGCCATCCACTCCGGCGCCATTGGGACACACAATAGCCTACACAATAGCTTTCAGCATTCCAGTATTTGTGTAAACTTTCAAAATAAATGCTAGTGTAAATAATACAATATTAAAAACAAAAGACAGGCCTCCCGGGTGGCGCAGTGGTCTAGGGCATTGCAGCGCTAGCTGCGCCACCAGAGACTCTGGGTTCGCGCCCAGGCTCTGTCGCAGCTGGCCGCGACCGGGAGGTCCGTGGGGCGACGCACAATTGGCCTAGCGTCGTCCGGGTTAGGGAGGGTTTGGCCGGTAGGGATATCCTTGTCTCATCGCGCACCAGCGACTCCTGTGGCGGGCCGGGCACAGTGCGCGCTAACCAAGGGAGCCAAGTGCACGGTATTTCCTCCGACACATTGGTGCGGCTGGCTTCCGGGTTGGAGGCGCGCTGTGTTAAGAAGCAGTGCGGCTTGGTTGGGTTGTGTTTCGGAGGACGCATGGATTTCGACATTCGTCTCTCCCGAGCCCGTACGGGACTTGAAGCGATGAGACAAGATAGTAATTACTAGCAATTGGATACCACGAAAAGGGGGTAAAATTTATTTTAAAAAATAAACTTTTTTTTTTTTTTAAAGACTAAAAAATATTCTCAAAGCTTAGTCTGTCTTTGCAGGGGGACGATCGTGCTTCCAGCATAATATCCTGCTGCTAGGAGATGTCACGCCCTGACCTTAGAGATCCTTTTTATGTCTCTATTTTGGTTTGGTCAGGGCGTGAGTTGAGGTGGGTATTCTATGTTCTATGTTTGTAGTTCTATGTTTTGGCCGGGTAGGGTTCTCAATCAGGGACAGCTGTCTATCGTTGTCTCTGATTGAGAACCATACTTAGGCTGCCCTTTTTCCTACCTGTGTTTGTGGGAAGTTCACTTTTTTTAGGGCACATTGCCTTTAGCTTCACGGTTTGATTTTGTAGTATTTATTGTTTTGTTCGGCGTCATTTTTATTTATTAAAGGAAAATGTACGCTCACCACGCTGCACCTAGGTCCTCTTCTTTTAACGGCCGTGACAGGAGAAGTACAACTTTTGTTTTTACGGTCACACGATACATGCAACTTCAGTTTATGACACCTGCCGCAGCCCGCTCTGTACTTCTCGAAGGTACAGAAACTCAGCAAAAGAAGAAACGTCCTCACTGTCAACTGCGTTTATTTTAAGCAAACTTAATATGTGTAAATATTTGTATGAACATAACAAGAATCAACAATTGAGACATAAACTGAACAAGTTCCACAGACATGTGACTAACAGAAATGGAATAATGTGCCTGAACAAAGGAGGGATCAAAATCAAAAGTAACAGTCAGTATCTGGTGTGGCCACCAGCTGCATTAAGTACTGCAGTGCATCTCCTCCTCATGGACTCCACCAGATTTTCCAGTTCTTGCTGTGAGATGTTACCCCACTCTTCCACCAAGGCACCTACAAGTTCAAGGACATTTCTGGGGGGAATGGCCCTAGCCCTCACCCTCCGATCCAACAGGTCCCAGACGTTCTCAATGGGATTGAGATCCGGGCTCTTCGCTGGCCATGGCAGAACACTGACATTTCTGTCTTGCAGGAAATCACACACAGAACGAGCAGTATGTCTGGTGGTATTGTCATGCTGGAAGGTCACGTCAGGATGAGCCTGCAGGAAGGGTACCACATGAGGGAGGAGGATGACTTCCCTGTAATGACCAGCGTTGAGATTGCCTGCAATGACAACAAGCTCAGTAAGATGATGCTGTGACACACCGCCCCAGAACGTGACGGACCCTCCACCTCCAAATCGATCCCATTCCACAGTACAGGCCTCGGTGTAACGCTCATTCCTTCGACGACAAACGCGACTCTGACCATCATCCCTGGTGAGACAAAACCGCGACTCGTAAGTGAAAAGCATTTTTTGCCCGTCCTGTCTGGTCCAGCAACGGTGGGTTTGTGCTCATAGGCGACGTTGTTGCCGGTGATGTCTGGTGAGGACCTGCCTTACAACAGGCCTACAAGCCCTCAGTCCAGCCTCTTTCAGCCTATTATGGACAGTCTGAGCACTAATGGAGGGATTGTGCCTTCCTGGTGTAACTCGGGCAGTTGTTGTTGCCATCCTGTACCTGTCACGCAGGTGTGAGGTTCGGGTGTACCAATCCTGTGCAGGTGTTGATACACGTGGTCTGCCACTGCGAGGACGATCAGCTGTCCGTCCTGTCTCCCTGTAGCACACCATAGTGCAGCATTTAACACCATAGTACCCTCCAAACTCGTCATTAAGCTCGAGACCCTGGGTCTCGACCCCACCCTGTGTAACTGGGTCCTGGAGTTCCTGACGGGCCGCCCCCAGGTGGTGAGGGTAGGAAACAACATCTCCACCCCGCTGATCCTCAACACTGGGGCCCCACAAGGGTGCGTTCTCAGCCCTCTCCTGTACTCCCTGTTCACCCATGACTGCGTGGCCATGCACGCCTCCAACTCAATCATCAAGTTTGCAGATGACACTACAGTGGTAGGCTTGATTACCATCAGCAACGAGACGGCCTACAGGGAGGAGGTGAGGGCCCTCGGAGTGTGGTGTCAGGAAAATAACATCACACTCAATGTCAACAAAACAAAGGAGATGATTGTGGACTTCAGGAAACAGCAGAGGGAGCACCCCCCTATCCACATCGACGGGTCAGTAGTGGAGAAGGTGGAAAGTTTTAAGTTCCTCGGTGTACACATCACGGACAAACTGAATTGGTCCACCCACACAGACAGCGTTGTGAAGAAGGCGCAGCAGCGCCTCTTCAACCTCAGGAGGCTGAAGAAATTCGGCTTGTCACCAAAAACACTCACAAACTTTTACAGATGCACAATCGAAAGCATCCTGTCGGGCTGTATCACCGCCTGGTACGGCAACTGCTCCGCCCTCAACCGCAATGATCTCCAGAGGATAGTGAGGTCTGCACAATGCATCACCGGGGGCAAACTACCTGCCCTCCAGGACACCTACACCACCCGATGTCACAGGAAGACCAAAAAGATTATCAAGGACAACAACCACCCGAGCCACTGCCTGTTCACCCCGCTATCATCCAGAAGAAGAGGTCAGTACAGGTGCATCAAAGCTGAGACCGAGAGACTGAAAAACAAGCTTCTATCTCAAGGCCATCAGACTGTTAAACAGCCATCACTAACATTGAGTGGCTTCTGCCAACATACTGACTCAAATCTTTAGTCACTTTAATAATAAGAAATTGGATGTAATAAATGTATCAATAGCCACTTTAAACAATGCTACTTTATGTAATGTTTACATACCCTACATTACTCATCTCATATGTATATACTGTACTCTATACCATCTACTGCATCTTGCCTATGTCATTTGGCCATCACTCATCCATTTATTTGTATGTACATATTCTTATTCATTCCTTACACTTGTGTGTATAAGGTAGTTGTTGTGAAATTGTTAGATTACTTGTTATATATTACTGCCCGGTTGGAACTACCAGCACAAGCATTTCGCTACACTCGCATTAACATCTGCTAACCATGTGTATTTGACAAATAAAATTTGATTTGTCTTAGGCGTCTCACAGTATGGATATTGCATTTTATTGCTCTGGCCACATCTGCAGTCCTCATGCCTCCTTGCAGCATGCCTAAGGCACGTTCACACAGATGAGCAGGGACCCTGGGCATCTTTCTTTTGGTGTTTATCAGAGTCAGTAGAAAGGCCTCTTTAGTATCCTAAGTTTTCATAACTGTGACCTTAATTGCCTACTGTCTGTAAGCTGTTAGTGTCTTAACGACAGTTCCACAGGTGCATGTTCATTAATTGTTCATGGTTCATTGAACAAGCATGGGAAACAGTGTTTAAACCCTTTACAATGAAGATCTGTGAAGTTATTTGGATTTTTACGAATTATCTTCGAAAGACAAGTGTCCTGAAAAAGGGACGTTTCTTCTTTTGCTGAGTTTATTTGTAAATAGCTGATTGAAAATGTGCATGTAGCAAGCTGCATTTTCTATTTCCTTGTTTTGAACTGGATCATATTGGAGGAAGCTGTTCCGCAGCTTACTTAACCTTACCAGTAGAGGGAGCTGTAGTTCAAGAAATAGAATAGTAGGCAGAAGTGGAGAATAGAGGGGACTGTACATTCTGTGCCCTATGCACAAGATTGTATGTTTCTGTAATGAATGTTTATGGGAAAATAGATTTCATCTTTCCCTGCAACAGTAAATTAAAAGAAAAGTATTAAGCACCACCAATGGTTGCTGCATCTGTCTGCATCTGTCTGTCTGTCTGCCTCTGGGTGTTGTCATGTGAGTGTGTGTGTGCATGGGTCTTTCTTTCTCTGACTGTGCTGTTTGTGTGTGTGTGTGTGTGTGTGTGTGGTTATTGTGACTCCAGGGGGATGGAGACTACAAGAGAGGCATTGTCACATGCCCTCTACTCCCTGGTCCCTAAGATCTACTTCTGACACTTGACGGCCCTGCCAGACATGGTTAAAGAGCCCAATTATCATTGACATTCAAATTCTTGGGCCATAATCGTACAAACCACGCAGTGCCAGAGGGGGAAAACAGCAAACAGGAAACAGCTGTAATTATCTGTGATCAGATGTACCATGTCTGCAGAAAGATGATCTCGTAAAAAAAATGTTTGTGGTGATGCAGCAAAAGTTTGTGTTTACACGGGTAGCCTAATTCTGATCTTTTGCCCAATTATTGGCAAAATAACTGATCTGATTGGTCAAAAGACCAATTAGTGAAAAAAAGGTCAGAATTGGGCTGCCTGTGTGAACACAGAAACAGAGAGCAAGTCATTGTGGTATTTGTCTTGACTTGTGAGCTGCATTCTGATGATTGGAGAGGAAACAGTGCAAGTGTTTCTGTGTTGACATGATAATATAATGCTGTGTATATTTTGATGACATGTTACGTCATAGGATGTAGTGTGTGCTCTAAGCCATTGGTTCCTCGTGACAAGTGGTGACAACAAATGGCATGAAAAACATGATTCACTTTGAAGAGAATTTTCACAATTCCAGGTTTCCAAGGTGATGGCTACACAACAGAGGTTCAAAGTATGAGGAAGTTGTCCAGTATTACATTACCTGCGTCACAGGGTACACTGCCTCTGTAGTGTTGGATATTAAGCTTAGTTCCAAAGTTGAAGCTCATTTACTATACAATTTAAAACTCTAAAATGCTATTTGGAGAACAGAAAAAACCTGCTAAAATTACCCCAGCCATTATCACATTGGTTGCTGTAGCTTTATTCACCTCAGTTGATCTACAAACACATGAAAGCCTATTAGCTATAGCCTACAATTAGCCGCTACACATTATATTTATAATTGAATACATACAGCAGAAGAAAAAAAATTATTAACAAAAGGTAAACAAAAATATTTGCTTTACAGAACTTTTTTGTGTTGCAGTTATGCAGCTACTTTTCATGCAATTCTACACATTTTGCCATGACTTATGCAATGTTAATATGATATCTGAGTGAGAGTGATGAACAAGATCAATGGGGGCCCCCTGGAGGTCAGGGCCCCTGGACACGTGCCCTGCATGCCTGGTCAGTAATTCGGCAATGATTACTACAAGTTTAGATACACTATATATACAAAAGGTATGTGGACACGCCTTCAAATTAGTGGATTCGGCTATTTCAGCCACACCCGTTGCTGACAGGTGTATAAAATGGAGCACACAGCCATGCAATCTCCATAGACAAACATTGGCAGTAGAATGGCCTTACTGAAGAGCTCAGTGACTTTCGACGTGGCACCGTCATAGAATGCCACCTTTCCAACAAGTCAGTTCATCACATTTCTGCCCTGCTAGAGCTGCCCGGTCAACTGTAAGTGCTGTTATTGTGAAGTGGAAATGTCTAGGAGCAACAACGTCTCAGCCATGAAGTGGTAGGCCACACAAGCTCACAGAACGGTACCGCCGAATGCTAAAGCACGTAATGTGTAAAAATTGTCTGTTCTTGGTTGCAACAATCACTACTTAGTTCCAAACTGCCTCTGGAAGCAACGTCAGCACAATAACTGTTTGTTGGGAGCTTCAAGAAAGGGTTTCCATCGCCGAGCAGCCGCATCCAAGCCTAAGATTACCATGTGCAATGCCAAGCGTCGGCTGGAGTGGTGTAAAGCTCACCGCCATTGGACTCTGGAGCAGTGGAAACGCGTTTTCTGGAGTGATGAATCACACTTCACCATTTGGCAGTCCAATGGACGAATCTGGGTTTGGCGGATGCTACATGCCCCAACGCATAGTGCCAACTGTAAAGTTTTGTGGAGGGGGAATAATGGTCTGTGGCTGTTTTTCATGATTCGGCCTACAGCATACAATGTCATTCTAGACGATTCTGTGCTTCCAGCAATTTCGATTCTGCGGCAACAGTTTGGGGAAGGCCCTTTCCTGTTTCAGCATGACATTGCCCCCGTGTATAAAGCGTGGTCCATACAGAAATGGTTTGTCAAGATCGGTGTGGAAGAACTTGACTGGCCTGCAAAGAGCCCTGACCTGAACCCCATCGAACACTTTTGGGATGAATTGGAAAGCCGATGATGTTGGGAGGTCGCCCAACATCAGTGCCCGACCTCCCCAATGCTCTTGTGACTGAATGGAAGCAAGTCCCCACAGCAATGTTCTGACATCTAGTGGAAAGCCTTCCCAGAAGAGTGGAGGCTGTTATAGCAGCAAAAGGGGGACCAACTCCATATTAATACCCATGATTTTGGAATTATATGTTCGATGAGCAGGTGTCCACATATCTTTGGTCATGTAGTGTAGCTGGCTAGACTAGCTAGACTAATTTTACGACAACTAATGTAACAAACAATTTGTTTTACTGATATGGGCAAATTGAGTGACTGTCAGCGACTGACATATAACAAGAGGAAGACTGCTGATGCACAACCAAGTTTCAAAATGCCACCTAGTGTATTCTACTATTCTAACTCCCAACAGTAAGTTGAGACCCATACTGGGTTTTTGTGTATGTAGCTACGGCCCTGGTGCTTTTAGAGCTGAATAAGAGTAATAATAGCGGTGTGTGTTTGTGTGTGTGCCTGAGGTGCAGTGGGTCAGGCTGTTACACAGAGAGAAAAACAGACTGAATTGGATTTCACAAACAAAAGCCTCTGCCGGGTAAAGCATCGTCACCTTGATAGATATGTATTTTTAAGGGAGGTAAAGGCTGCCCACAGCTGCATAGACGGCATAGGAATTTAAACAATGAAATGTAATTTGCAAACATGTATACTTCCAGACCAAGATGTAGGACTTTGTAAGAGCAGCATTCTGTTTATGTCACACCCAGATCTGTTTCACCTGTCTTTATGCTTGTCTCCACCCCCCTCCAGGTGTCGCCCATCTTCCCCATTATCCCCTGTGTATTTATACCTGTGTTCTCTGTTGGTCTGTTGCCAGTTCATTTTGTTCGTGAAACCTGCCAGGGTTTGTTCCCCTGCTCCTGCCTGTTTCTTGCTCCTGTTTTCTAGTCCTTCTCAGTTTTGACTGTTCTGCCTGCACTGACCCTGAGCCTGCCTGCCGTTCTGTACTTTGCCCCACCTCACTGGATAATTGACCTCTGCCTATCCTGAGACTGCCTGCTGTTGTGGACCCTTTGCCCCCTCCCTGGATTATTGACCCCTGCCTGCCTTTGACCTGTTGTTTGCTGTATTAGAAATACACTTTTGTTTCTTTCGACACTGTCTACACCTGGGTCATACTTGAAACGTGATAGTTTAGCATAAAGTGGATATTGACAAGGTAATCACTTCAACTGTTTTTCCAATTAATTGTGTTTAATTAGCTTTGGAAATTGCCACAAAACTCCCCGACTATTAAACCTGATAAGGACTGCCATTCAAAACCACTCAACAGCACTACTTCTGCAGACCAAAGTGATCTAAGTTGACCTGGATAGGGAGACAGGATAGAGTTATGGTCTACTCTAAGTTCTAAACCCCAGATGAACACCACAAACCTTGAGCTAAATTTCCCCATACAAGGACATAATACAAGAAACAAGCACATTGCAAACAACAAGGTCCATGTGCTTACTTCTCCATGCAGTCACACCGTCTTTAGCCTAATCGTAGTCATTAGAATTAATAGTTGTGTTCAATATTTTATTCAAAAGGTGGAGATCAGAAGGTCAAAAATATATTTTCAAGGTAGGAAAAGTAGGATTGGGTAGGTAAAAGTTATATTTTAAGAAACTAGGTGGAATGTTTGTTCAGTTACCATATCCAGTCATCGCAGATCCAAGAATGGGAGTAAAGAAGTTCAGGGACAGCTTGATTGGATTGAGAAGCAGCCCTGAGGCTGTGTCACTGTACACATCTGCTGGGGGACGACAGACGACAGGGCTATTAGCAGAGAGGAGAAAGATAACTCTATTTACCCCTCAGCATACCTCTCGGTCTCCTCTCTTTCTCTCACCATACCCGAGATAGCAGAGTTTACTTTACACAGTCAGGCAGTGGCTAACCTGGGGTCAGGAACATTTTAATTCCAGTGCCTGTTCAGGTAATGATTTCATATTCAATTCATAAATAAATGAAGTCAAACCAGTTCATGAGATGAATTTGAATTAAATGTAATAAACATTTTTGAACCGTATTCCCTTCATAGATTCTCAGGAGACTAAATTAAATTCTTTCCAACTCTGGCCAGTTTAGTGCAAATGAACAACATAAAGAGCACGTACTGTACTCTCAGCCAACCCTTACCAGCTGTTCTGTAAACCTGTTGAATGTTAATGTTAAGTGGATGGCCATATAAATGATATCTTAATGAGAAGGCCAATAACAGTACCTAGTACTGACATACAGTGGGGAGAACAAGTATTTGATACACTGCCGATTTTGCCGATTTTCCTACTTACAAAGCATGTAGAGGTCTGTAATTTTTATCATAGGTACACTTCAACTGTGAGAGACGGAATCTAAAACAAAAATCCCGAAAATCACATTGTATGATTTTTAAGTAATTAATTCGCATTTTATTGCATGACATAAGTATTTGATACATCAGAAAAGCAGAACTTAATATTTGGTACAGAATCCTTTGTTTGCAATTACAGAGATCATACGTTTCCTGTAGTTCTTGACCAGGTTTGCACACACTGCAGCAGGGATTTTGGCCCACTCCTCCATACAGACCTTCTCCAGATCCTTCAGGTTTCGGGGCTGTCGCTGGGCAATACGGACTTTCAGCTCCCTCCAAAGATTTTCTATTGGGTTCAGGTCTGGAGACTGGCTAGGCCACTCCAGGACCTTGAGATACTTCTTACGGAGCCACTCCTTAGTTGCCCTGGCTGTGTGTTTCGGGTCGTTGTCATGCTGGAAGACCCAGCCACGACCCATCATCAATGCTCTTACTGAGGGAAGGAGGTTGTTGGCTAAGATCTCGCAATACATGGCCCCATCCACCCTCCCCTCAATACGGTGCAGTCGTCCTGTCCCCTTTGCAGAAAAGCATCCCCAAAGAATGATGTTTCCACCTCCATGCTTCACGGTTGGGATGGTGTTCTTGGGGTTGTACTCATCCTTCTTCTTCCTCCAAACAAGGCGAGTGGAGTTTAGACCAAAAAGCTCTATTTTTGAATCATCAGACCACATGACCTTCTCCCATTCCTCCTCTGGATCATCCAGATGGTCATTGGCAAACTTCAGACGGGCCTGGACATGCGCCTGCTTGAGCAGGGGGACCTTGTGTGCGCTGCAGGATTTTAATCCATGACGGCGTAGTGTGTTACTAATGGTTTTCTTTGAGACTGTGGTCCCAGCTCTCTTCAGGTCATTGACCAGGTCCTGCCGTGTAGTTCTGGGCTGATCCCTCACCTTCCTCATGATCATTGATGCCCCACGAGGTGAGATCTTGCATGGAGCCCCAGACCGAGGGTGATTGACCATCATCTTGAACTTCTTCTATTTTCTTCTATTTTCTAATAATTGCGCCAACAGTTGTTGCCTTCTCACCAAGCTGCTTGCCTATTGTCCTGTAGCCCATCCCAGCCTTGTGCAGGTCTACAATTTTATCCCTGATGTCCTTACACAGCTCTCTGGTCTTGGCCATTGTGGAGAGGTTGGAGTCTGTTTGATTGAGTGTGTGGACAGGTGTCTTTTATACAGGTAACGAGTTCAAACAGGTGCAGTTAATACAGGTAATGAGTGGAGAACAGGAGGGCTTCTTAAAGAAAAACTAACAGGTCTGTGAGAGCCGGAATTCTTACTGGTTGGTAGGTGATCAAATACTTATGTCATGCAATAAAATGCAAATGAATTACTTAAAAATCATACAATGTGATTTTCTGGATTTTTGTTTTAGATTCTGTCTCTCACAGTTGAAGTGTACCTATGATAAAAATTACAGACCTCTACATGCTTTGTAAGTAGGAAAACCTGCAAAATCGGCAGTGTATCAAATACTTGTTCTCCCCACTGTATACTGTTAGAAAGCTCAGATGTTTTGTTGTTGCTATTTTGCTATTTATATGTACTATTTATCTATGATTTGTATGCACTATTTTTTTAAATTGGGGAAAAGTGTGTTTGATTCAAATCTTCAAATTGTGTTCATTGTTAATTGTTAAATTTGATTTAAATATGTGTGTTTGGTATAGAACGATGGGACCTTCCTGTCACTGCAGCAGACTCTCAGCTTTGCAGTGCTCTGCAGCTTGTGTGCCTGTGATGTACAGTTACTAGGGGTGTGCCGATCTCGTCATACTCGTATTCGTATCCGTTTTACCCACACTTGATACTCCTAATCGGATATACTCGGGATCGTAAAACCCGGAAGTGCGGTTTAAATGCTGGTAAAGCCTATAGCTCAAGTGTGCATTACTCAGAGCACATCTCAGAGCACGTTGAAATATTCCTTCACTCATTCACACACATTGTTAAACGACCCCGACAGATGAAAAAACACAGGATATACTTAGTCCTATTCAATTATCAACGAAATAGGCTAATAAATACACTAATGCATGGCTGGCTAGTAATGCCTGCATTTATTCCAGACACAGATGTAGATGAAAGTAGGCTAATTCGCTTGCCCCATATAGTGTTTCACTTTCGAGAGTAGCAAAACTTCTCTCCCTACACTTATAGCACAACATTTGTACAATCAAAAAATATACCATACAGTACTTTGTAATTTCCTTGTTTTTGAAAGAAAAGCACATTTTCTATCCATAGAAGGCCAGCATCCTGGAGTCGCCTCTTCGCTGTTGACGTTGAGACTGGTGTTTTGCGGGTACTATTTAATGAAGCTGCCAGTTGAGGACTTGTGAGGAGTCTGTTTCTCAAACTAGACACTCTAATGTACTTGTCCTCTTGCTCAGTTGTGCACCGAGACCTCCCACTCCTCTTTCTTTTCTGGTTAGAGCCAGTTTGCACTGTTCTGTGAAGGGCGTAGTACACAGCGTTTTACGAGATCTTCAGTTTCTTGGCAATTTCTCGCATGTAATAGCCTACATTTCTCAGAACAAGAATAGACTGACGAGTTTCAGGAGAAAGTAATTTGTTTCTGGCCATTTTAAGCCTGTAATCGAACCCACAAATGCTGATGCTCCAGATACTCAACCAGTCTAAAGAAGGCCAGTTTTATTGCTTCTTTAATCAGGACAACAGTTTTCAGCTGTGCTAACATAATTGCAAAAGTGTTTTCTAATGATCAATTAGCCTTTAAAATGATAAACTTGGATTAGCTAACACAACGTACCATTGGAACACAGGAGTGATGGTTGCTGATAATGGGCCTCTGTATGCCTATGTAGGTATTCCATTAAAAATCTGCCGTTTCCAGCAACAATAGTCATTTACAACATTAACAATGTCTACATTGCATTTCTGATCAATTTGATGGTATTTTAATGGACAAAACAAATGTGCTTCTACTTAAAAAACAAGGACATTTCTAAGTGACCACAAACATTTTAACAGTAGCGTACATACAGTTGAAGTCGGAAGATTACATACACCTTAGCCAAATCCATTTAAACTCAGTTTTTCACAATTCCTGACATTTAATCATAGTAAAAATTCCCTGTCTTAGGTCAGTTAGGATCACCACTTTATTTTAAGAATGTGAAATGTCAGAATAATAGTAGAGAGAATAATTTATTCTTATTAATTTATTATTTATGTACATAGGGCACAGAATGTACAAAGTCTCCTCTATTCTCCACTTCTGCCTACTATTCTATTTCTTGAACTACAGCTCCCTCTACTGGTAAGGTTAAGTAAGCTGCGGAACAGCTTCCTCCAATATGATCCAGTTCAAAACAAGGAAATAGAAAATGCAGCTTGCTACATGCACATTTTCAATCAGCGTTACACTTCCTAATATGAATTTGCTAGTTATTATAAAGTTAGTTAATTAGGCATGAAAATCTCTGTTATTAATATACTCTTAGCTATTTTCAAATAAACTCAGCAAAAGAAGAAACGTCCCTTTTTCAGGACACTTTCAGGACATTTTTTTCAGTAAAAATCCAAATAACTTCACAGATCTTCATTGTAAAGGGTTTAAACACTGTTTCCCATGCTTGTTCAATGAACAATTAATGAACATGCACCTGTGGAACTGTCGTTAAGACACTAACAGCTTACAGACGGTAGGCAATTAAGGTCACAGTTATGAAAACTTAGGACACTAAAGAGGCCTTTCTACTGACTCTGATAAACACCAAAGGAAAGATGCCCAGGGTCCCTGCTCATCTGTGTGAACGTGCCTTAGGCATGCTGCAAGGAGGCATGAGGACTGCAGATGTGGCCAGGGCAATAAGTTGAAATGTCCGTATTGTGAGACGCCTAAGACAGCGCTACAGGGAGGCAGGACGGACAGCTGATCATCCTCTCAGTGGCAGACCACGTGTAACAACACCTTCCCAGGATCGGTACATCCGAACATCACACCTGCGGGACAGTTACAAGATGGCAACAACAACTGCCCGAGTTACACCAGGAATGCACAATCCTTCCATCAGCACTCAGACTGTCCGCGATAGGCTGAGAGAGGCTGTACTGAGGGCTTGTAGGCCTGTTGTAAGGCAGATCTTCACCAGACATCACCGGCAACAATGTCGCCTATGGGCACAAACCCAGTGTCGCTGGACCAGACAGACTGCCAAAAAGTGTTCTTCACTGACAAGTCACGATTTTGATGGTCGGATTCACGTTTATCATCGAAGGAATGAACATTACTCCGAGGCCTGTACTCTGGAGTGGAATCGATTTGGAGGTGGTCTGGGGCGGTGTGTCATGGTCTGGGGCGGTGTGTCATGGTCTGGGGCGGTGTGTCACAGCATCATCGGACTGAGCTTGTTGTCATTGCAGGCAATCTCAACGCTGTGTGTTACAGGGAGACATCCTCTTACCTCATGTGGTACCCTTCCTGCAGGCTCATCCTGACATGACCCTCCAGCATGACAATGCCACCAGCCATACTGCTCGTTCTGTGCGTGATTTCCTGCAAGACTGTCAGTGTTCTGCCATGACCAGCGAAGAGCTCGGTGCCAAGGCAAGGTGCCTTGGTGGAAGAGTGGGGTAACATCTCACAGCAAGAACTGGCAAATCAGGTGCAGTCCATGAGGTGGAGACGCAGTGCAGTACTTAATGCAGCTGGTGGCCACACCAGATACTGACTGTTACTTTTGATTTTGATCCCCCCTTTGTTCAGGGACACATTATTCCATTTGTGTTAGTCACATGTCTGTGGAACTTGTTCAGTTTATGTCTCAGTTGTTGAATCTTGTTATGTTTATACAAATATTTACAGATGTTAAGTTGGCTGAAAATAAACACAGTTGACAGTGAGAGGATGTTTCTTTTGTTGCTGAGTTTATGACTGATGAAATTGGGGAGAAAAAGGGGGTAAAATACCCCAACCCCCCAAAAAAACAGACAGACATACAAAGTAGGTCTACTGAACAACGCGAGTAGACAGACAAAAACAGCGATATGGCGTCAGCAAAGTCAACGGGAAATAACTAGATTGAACACCAATGACTAGCTATGGATTCTGATTCATACACAATGTTTGGAGAAGAGGAAACTTGTGCACTGAGACGAGTGACTGTGAGTGAGTGAAACAGAGCTGTGTGTGTGTCTGTCTGGGTAAATGAGAGCAGAGGGAGAGCTTCTTGTTTTAATCCAATCGTTGCAGCAGGCTCAACCGATACCCTGGCCTTTTATTTACAGACAGAAGAACTAGCAAATAGTTATTTTGAGCACACAGCGCTTCACACTGTTTGAGTGAAGGAGAGATGCGTGCTGGCAGCTGAAAATGACTGTTTTCCCGAGTACACCGCACACCACTAACTGCTGCTCCGCAAATTGACGGACAGTTCGATCAGCTAATTAGCGTGAAGATTGGACTCCCGAGCCTCCAATGGCTGTGGATATGTAACCCGATACCCCAGAGTCATTTGAATTACCTTGATTAAACAATTAAATTAAAACGAAAGCCCTAAATTGTGGAATTAATTCCTTTAAATGTTATCTGGTACTTTTGTATACTTTTTACCCAGAAGTTCTGAAAGTAGCACTCACAAGTGGGCCAATGAAAATTGCATTCTACGTCACAGAAAGTATTCACACCCCTTGAATTTTTCCATATTTTGTTGTGTTAAAGCCAGCATTTAAATAGATTAAATTGAGATTGTTTTATCACTGGCCTACACACAATACCCCCATAATGTCAAAGTGGAATTACAGTTTATTCTTAATAAAAAATTTGACAAATTAATAAAAAAAGAAAAGCTGAAATGTCTTGAGTCAGTATTCAACCCCTTTGTTATGGCAAGCCTAACAAGTCACATAATACATTGCATGGATTGACTCTGTGTGCAATAATAGTGTTTAACATGCTTGTTTAATGACCACCTCATCTTTGTATCCCATCCATACAATTATCTGTAAGGTCCCTCAGTTAAGCAGTGAACTTCAACCACAGATTCAACCTCAAAGACCAGGAAGGTTTTCCAATGCCTCGCAAAGAATGGCACCTATTGGTAGATGGGAAAAACAGACATTGAATATCCCTTTGAGCATGCTGAAGTTATTAAGTACACTTTGGATGGTGTATCAATTTACCCAGTCACTACAAAGGTATAGCCATCCTTCCGAACTCAGTTGCCAATAGTGACTTTAAAACAGTTATATAGTTTAATGGCTGTGATAGGAGAAAACTGAGGATGGATCAACAACAATGTAGTTACTCCACAATACTAACCTAATTGACAAAGTGAAAAGAAGGAAGCCTGTAGAACATTTTTAAATAATCCAAAACATTCATCCTATCTGCAAAAAGGCACTAACGTAAGACTGCTGAAAGCAATTAACGTTCTGTCCTGAATACAAAGTGTTATGGGGCAAATCCAATACAACACATTACTGAGTACCACTCTCCATATTTTCAAGCATAGTGGTGGCTGCATCGTGTTATGGGTATGCTTGTAATTGTTAAGGACTGGGGAGTTTTTCAGGATAAAAAATAAACGTAATGGAGCTCAGCACAGGCATAATCGTAGAGGAAAACCTGGTCGTCTGCTTCCCACCAGACACTGGGAGATGAATTCACCATTCAGCAGGACACTAACCTTAAACACAAGGCAAAATCTACACTGGAGTTTTTTTTACCATGAAGACAGTGGCCGACTTAGATTTTCAAGTAGATTTAATTCAAAACTATGACAAGACCGGTAAATCGTTGTCTAGTAATGATCAACAACCAATTTGACAGAGCTAGAAGAACTTTGAATAGAATAAATGGGCAAATGTTGCACAATCCAGGTGTGAAAAACTCTTAGAGACTTACCCAGAAAGACTCACAGCTGTAATCTCTGACAAAGGTACTTCTACAAAGTATTGACTCAGTGGTGTGAATACTTATGTAAATTAGATATTTCTGTATTTCATTATTAATTAATTTGTTATCAGTAATATCTGTGACTTACTGTTAACTATTTTTGCTGTACAGTACATTATCATAACATAGACAATGTGGGTTTATGAGTTTTGACAACACTGTAAAAATTAAGGGTGTCATTAAATATTAAATTAATGCTACAGAGGTTTTGTATAATTTCAGCTCCCCCCCAAAAAAATCCCTGCAATTTGTATGAATTTGTAAGTGCTAAAAATCCTGTTCAATCTCTTTAAACAGGGCAATATTCCCTTTTGTGTCTGGTAAGGACTTTTAGATATTGCTGTTGGATGCACATATAAACAGTAAAACATTTGCTTTTATTCAACATTGAATGCAACAGAATAAGGGTCATTCTTTAGCAAAAACAGAGAACAAATTAGTATTGAAATCCCTATATTTTTACTGCATTAGAGGATGAAGATAGCTGTTCCAATAGGGCAGTAATGACTGTGGCTCTTCGCATCACTGTGATGTTGCCTGCCTGTCTTGGCGCTTAGACAGTGGACGTAGGGGCACACCTGTGGTCCCTGGTGTTGGCACATTGACGACAGTTGGTGTGACAATGAGAGATGCTGTGTCATTACCAGTGAGTGCTGTGGCGGAAAGGAGAACTAAGTGCTGGACAAGCAGGGCCAGATGGCCTGGGATGCCAGAGATGCTTTCGGAGTGGGGACGCATGGACACTCCACAGAGAGAGAAACACAGAACGAGAAAGAGAGAAACAGAGAACAAGAGAGAGATACAGAAAGAGAGAGATAAACAGAAAAACATAAGAGAGAAAGAGAGAGTGAGATAAACCTGATGGGAGGGACAAAGAAGTACATAGATGAAGAGAAACTGAATGAGAGACACGTAGAGAAAGAATGAATACTTCAGCCTCAGAACAGTTTGAAAGTCTGACTTCTACATTCTGACTATCTGAATAGTCTGTCCCGAAGGACGAGAGAGAAAGAGATGCCAGGGTAGAACATCATTTTTTATTTTTTATTATAGAGGTAGAGAGAAAGAGATGGTGAGAGGGAGAGTCTGTACAAACCCTTACACTTACCTAGCTCCACAATATCCAACCTGTCTCTTCCCCCCATCAGCCAGCTATACGGTCCAGTGACAACTAAAAGACAGAGCAGCATAGAGCAACACACCTGCCATGCTTCCTGCTATGCTCCATTATTAGCACCCCCGGCTCTGTTCTGCCAGTGGTCCCACTTCCTGGCGCCTAATAGCCCCTAGCCATCTGAGTGGCAGAGTGCGCCAGGGGCAGAGACAGGAGGGCCTGATGGCTGACTAGGGCTCTGATGAGTCACACACCAGGCTGCCCGGAGCTACCCGCCCGACACTGTCCGCCAAGTCTGACGGATGCCTGCTTCCGACTGGACATACAAACCAATCGCCTCCCACTGAGAGAAAACAACTTGTCATGATTTGGAAACTGAGATTAAGCCTCAAACTGTGTTGATGATAGGCCTACTGTAACTTTAGAATTGAGAGTTGGCATATGTTACTTTGTTAGAAGAGTGGAGCCATTTCAGTTCTTGAGTTTCTGCCCCAAACTAAATGTTGTAACGGAGTAATGACTATAGCAACTGACATAATGAGGTTTCATATCTTACTTTCCATTTTTAGGGAAGAAAGGTTTACTTTAAAACTGTTGCCTCTGTTTATGTTTTGGGTGGATAGAGAGAGTTAACGTTCCACTAATTGCAAGGACAAGGATGAATGAATCATGCTGCGAAATAAAGTTGTAAAATCTCCACAATGATTGCTCCATCTCTCTAATTTTTCATTCCCAAAATGATCTGGAGTATCAAGGAGAGTGATGCTCACGCCAAGATAAACACGCTCTCGTGGATAATTAGGGGAGATGTTTTCTGCGATAATAAAAGGCACAATCAAACTCAGGGAAAGAGGCCAACGTCAAATGAGATTAACGTTCTAATGAACATTCTCCGACACGACGGACGGCTGGGCTGTATATCTTGTAGTGGGGGGCCACGAGAATGTGACGAATCTCAAAAATGTAGTTCTGACCGGAGTCGTAAAAGTGAATTTATCGTCTTCACAACCAACTGACATAAGATGACAGACACGGAGCTTGGTCTTAACCAAGAGTTTGACATCAGACCATTTCTTAGATAAATATGCTGTGTTGATATTGTTATATCTTGTGGGTTTCATAAATCAAATCACATTTTATTTGTCACATGCGCCGAATACAACATGTGTAGACCTTACGGTTAAATGCTTACTTACAAGCCCTTAAAACCTCTTGCGGATCAGTGGGACACTAGCGTCCCATTTCGAAAACTTCCGGTGAAATTGCAGAGCGCCAAATTCAAATTAAATTACTATAAATATTAAACTTTCATGAAATCACAAGTGCAATACATCAAAATAAAGCTTAATCCAGCCTCCGTGTCAGATTTCAAAAAGGCTTTATTGCGAAAGCAAACCATGCGATTATCTGAGGACAGCGCCCAGCACACAAATGCATAACAAATCATTTTCAACCAGGGAGTTGCGACACGAAAGTCAGAAATAGCGATATAACATATGCCTTACCTTTGAAGATCTTCTTCTGTTAGCACTCCAAAAGGTCCAAGTTACATTACAAATGGTCCTTTTGTTCGATAATGTCCTTCTTTATAGCCATAAAAACTCAGTTTAGCTGGCGCGCTTCAGTTAAGTAGGTCGAAGCTTGTGCGTAGCTCTCTCTGTGAGTAGCGATGAAGGCGATGCTTTGGTGGTTGAATAGCAGTTCCTGTAGCATAGCATGAAGCTGTTCAAGCGTTGGTGCAGTGTCCCTTGACCCTGAGACACTTTTAGGCATGTTTCATGGTCTGTACAAACCTCTCCTTTTGGTTGATGGATGATACAGGGCGGATCTGATGTGCTGTACACCATTCACCTGCAGGAACGTGGCTATTTCTTTAAAAATTAGCTCCTACTAAACACTTCTCCAAGCTTCTCAATGGTCTTCTCAGCAGTAGTAGACCTCATGATGGCAACCTCTGTCCGCTTGCTATGAGCATCCACACATTATGTTTTCGAATGGACCTGCGAACTCGATGTGTATGCGTTGCCACACCTCCTCCAGCCAATCCCACGAGGTGCAAGTTGAGGTACATTGTGAACCTTCTGGCATGAGGAACATGTTCTTCCTTTTCTCCTCAATGCTTCTATCTAATCCAGGCCACAAGAAGTAGTTTTTGTGGTTGACTGAACAAATCCTCCTCTTATCAGTAGCTGCAATTTGGCAGTACGCCCAACCATGTTTTGAGAACAAACAAAATATCTCAGTTTCAAGGTCTCAGCTTAGAGAGAAGACTCGTGAGGTGTTGGTCTGTCACATGTTATGAAACAGTATTGGTCAGTCACATGAATGAAACAAAACGGTAATGATGAATTAATTATGCTAAATCATGCAAATATCACTTGTCTGTGTATAGCCATATATAAGACAACTGCTGGGTCTGCCCAGGCAGAGCTCCTGATTGACATGTGTACTATGGTGCATTGAGTTGGTTGGAACCTCTCCAGCGCCCTGACAATAAACAATGATTCATTTAAGATTGACTTTGGCTGTCCCTGTGCAAGAATTACCATGACCATGCAAACCATTTCCTCAGTGAAGGCGGAATGATTACTCTCCTCCCCCACAGCAGACAACCAGACTTTTTAAGTTCCTGTGGCTTTACCATTGATGATGATGCCCATTAGTTCAGATAACACCGGGTTGTTTCTAGTGTTTCTCCACACTTGTGTTGAATTGACTGATGTTTCTTCCACTTGTCTGAAGTAGAAGATATCAACTTGGTGTGACTCCGGCTTGACCGGATGGCGCCGACAGGATCCACTGGGTTCTCCCCCTTTGAGCTCCTGTATGGCCGTTGGCCCCACGGACTGCTGGACCTAGCCAAGGAGATCTGGGAGGAGCAACCGACCCCCCTTCGCAACATGATGGAACACATGGAGGAGATGATGGAGAGGATGACGACGATTTGGCCAGTGGTGAGGGAGCACATGGCCCAGGCGCAACACGCCCAGAATTGCGTATAAAACCGGGGGACCAAACCATGAGAATTCCACCCGGGTGAGAAGGTCTTGGTGCTGATCCCCACAACGGAGAACAAATTCCTGGCTACGTGGTATGGGCCCTACGACATTGTCAAGTGGGTAGGCAACGTCAATTATAAGGTCCGCCAACCGGGGTGGAGAAAACTCCTCCAGCTTTACCATGTGAACTTACTGAAGAAGTGGCACGCATGAGAGGCGCTGTGCGTAACGTGTACCCATCCACAGTAGAACCCACCCTCTGTCGAAGTTGCCACGGGGGAAGACCTCAGCCCGACCCAACGACAAGAGCTCAGAGAGTTGGTCCAGTGGAATACGGCAGTGTCCGGGAGAAAAAGTGCATAAACGGCCTTACCAGATATCAGAAGCCCAGAGGGCGGAGGTCCAGCGGGAAGTGACGACAATGCTAGATATGGAGGTACTGGAGAAGTCCCACAGTGATCTAGCCTTATAGTGCTGGTATTGAAACAGGACGGAACCGTCTGCTTCTGCAATGACTTCTGGGGCCTGAACGAGGTCAGTAAATTCGACGCCTACCTCATTCCCCGGGTGGACGAACTGATCGACCACTTGGGGAAGGCAAGATACATCCGCACCTTGGACCTGACGAAGGGGTACTGGCAGGTGCCGCTGGCAGAGGCCTACCGGGAGAAGACGGCCTTCTCCACCCAGGGAGGCTATACCACTACCGGGTTCTTCCTTTCAGGCTCCACGGGGCCCTAGTGACCTTTCAGTGACTCATGGACCGCGTCCTGTGCCCGCACAGTGAGTTCGCTGCTGCTTATTTGGATGACACAATTGTGCACAGTGACAGTTGGGAGTCCCATCCCTGAAGGTTACAGGCAGTGGTGGATGCGCTAAGGGATGTGGGGCTGACCGCGAAGCCCCGCAAGTGCAAACTGGGCTACGCCGAGGTGGAGTACCTGGGCTATCAAATTGGGTGGGGAAATGTAAAGCCCCAAGAAATATATATATTTTTTTTCAATCGGCCTGTCCCCCTAACCAAGAGGCAGGTGAAGTCGTTCCTGGGGATAGCAGGCTACTACAGTCGATTTGTACCTAACTTTGCATTAATAGCTTCTCTCACACAGACTCAACGAAGGCACGACTACCCCAGACGGTGCGATGGATGGAGGACACAGAGGCGGCGTTCCGGGCCCTGAAGGACGCGCTATGTTCACACCCGGTACTCGTCACCCCGGAAAACTGCCCCCCTTGTGTGGCTGGCAAGAGGTAAGGACACGAATGACTGTGTCACCCGCTTACAGTTACTCTCTTTCTCTGTCATCCACAGATCGGGGGCCTAGCACGGCAATACGGACGCTCTCTCCAGGAGGGATGCAAATCTAGCCCTGAGCATGCCTCCCTCCCGGTCATTGGAAGGCTAAGGGGAGGGGGGTGATATCCCGGGAGGTCTACCCCGGGTGATGATAGAGGGGAGGTACGTGCCGCGCCGGAGGCTCCCTCTGTTGGGATTACACCGGCTGGGCACCCCGACACGGATGGGTCCAAGTAGGGGTAATTGCCAACCAGCCGTGGAGGCCACATAAAAGGAGTACTGTGGCACACCGCGGGGGAAGAACAGAGAGACCGACACAGCAGAAGCTGAAAAGAAGGACCGAGACAAACCTAAGTGATTTCGTTGTTATGTTTATTTTATTGCCTAGTAAAGTTGTGTTTGCTGATTAGAACCTCACTGTCTCTGTGTTAATCTCTGCACGCTCAACCCAACACCCCACGGTTTACCACACATAAAACAAAAATGTGAGGAAGACCTGGGAGACGCTATTGATGATGAATGATACAGATATGCCCAGTCATGTTCATATAATCAGACATAAATTACTGCAGTTTAAGAACATCCATAGAAAGTACTATATGCCAGTGAAACTGAATATCATGCACACCGAAATGTAATTATTCTGCATGAGGTGTAAAACACAAAAGGGGACATATTTGCATATGTTATGGTCTTGTGAAGGGTGGCTGAACTCTGGCAAAGAGTATGTTGTTTTATCTCAGCATGTCGACAGATTCTCCCTTATTCCTGTTTTTGTTTGCTTGGAAATGTTGACTGTTATCAGAAGAACCTGTGTAACTTAGCATTTATAGCAGCTTAGAAATGCATTGCCATTAATAGGAAGGTTGTTTATCCTCCCATAATGGATGGAAGAAATGTCAAGTTATGTATCACTAGATTGAATTTATTACAAGATTAAGGTTATACTGTGCAACTTTCATAAGGTATGGATGCCTTATATTGTACGACAAACGGAGTCTGTACTGAAAACATGCCCATGTCAGGGGAGATACAGGACGGGTTGACTTAGCTACAGTATTTTGTGTGCAAGTAAAAATAGCTCTACAGTACTATTAGTCGTATGATATGAATTATATGGAGGGTGTACTGTTTCTGTGTGTTAATGTGTAGGTGTATGTGTGTTTTTATAAAATTTCAGTTTTCCAAACCTTTCCTTCAAACATAAAAAAAAGGAAGTTGTGTTGGGGCGAGAGTTGAGTTATTGACTAGACTGGTGGGAGTTGGGTGTGCAGGCTACTTGGGATGGCTGGGCGGTCTGACTGAAATTGGACATAGAGAATGTCTTAATGAAGACAATCAAAAGTCGTTGTACTTTATTTGTAAGAGTTGTTCATTTGTTAGGCTATTGGTTAAAGGTGCAACAATATTGATGATTGAATTATCTTTGATCTAGTTCAGTCGTATCAATCACTTAAACATATGTAATAATGATCTCTTACCTAGCTTGATGACTGGGCAAATCAACATCTATGTACTTTACTTTTCTCGAAGTAAAAAAATGGTCCTAATCTCCAAACATAGTTAATCCACACACTTGAGAATTCCTGACTCGAGGGTTAGTTTTCTGTAGTCATGGTCTCCTCCAAAGACAATTACCAGGGTAACTGGACCAGCCATCTTGCAACCGCTTTAGTCTAAAGGTGACCATCCTTAAGGTTACCATCCGCATCACTCAAACTTTGTAGTCAGCTAATGGATATATATCAGCCAACTGCCCAAACTCAATCAGGGCAGCCTATCGTGGTTGATGCAGTTAACTCAAGGGCTCTGAAATGTTCTCTATACCATGCACACAATACCCTCACAATGAAAGACAAAATATCCTGAACAATGCACATTTGGATAACTTCTGCAAATTCAGGCAGTCTAGCAGCGGAGCTGACCATTGAGTGTCACGTTTTATCTAGCTAGCTAGCTACATAGTGGTGGGCTAGATCTTTCTTGAAGCAAAGTCACCTGTTATTTGACTAGCTATATTTGTCTGACACAAAGACTGAGTATGATGATAATGTTAGCTGGCTAGTATTAAAATGGGTACGCCGACTGGTTAGCTAGCATGCTAACTTAGCTAGTGTAGCTAGCTAGTGAGCTGTTGTCGGAGATGATATCATCATGCATAAAATAAAGAACGATGTCTAGTTAATATTCAGAGTAGGGACATTTACTTCATAAATAACCACTGTACAATCATATTACAGTTGCTAACTACCTATTAATCAATAGATGATAATCAATTATACAATTCTTACCAAAAGTTTGCCATCACAATGGATTCCTTCATTCCAGTATCCAGTGTTGACTTCCTGTCCCTTGCACAGGAAGTCAACACTGGATACTGTATAGTGCATGGTCTTTGCCTTTTCCTCTCTGTCTAAATAAATCAATTCGCTTAGTTTCAAACTGACTGAATATCACGGCTCAGGAAAAGACCCAGATGCAGACAGTTTATTATATAAACAGGGGGCAGGCAAAGGACAGGTCAAGGGCAGGCAGGGGTCGGTAGTTCAGGGCAGAGTCCATAAGGTACAGAGGGGCAGGAAGGTTCAGGGTCAGGGGCAGGCAGAGGTCAGTAATACAGGGCAGTGGCAAAAGGTACAGAACTGCAGGCAGGCTCAGGGTTAAGGCAGGCAGAATGATCAAAAGATGGGAAAACTAGAAAACGGGCTCAAGGAAACAGGAGTAAGAAAAACACGCTGGTAGGTTAGACGAGACAAGACGAACTGCCAACAAACAAACAGAGAATGCAGGTATAAATGCAGAGGGGATAATGGGGAAGATAATTGACACCTGGAGGGGGGTGGAGACAAGCACAACGACAGGGGAAACAGATCAGGGTATGGCACTGAATCTAATTCATGTTCAACCAGACAGAATCATGTTGATCTTATTAGATATACACTGAGTATACCAAACACACCTTTTGCCCTCAGAACAGCCTCAATTCATTCGGGGATGGACTCTACAAAGTGTTGAAAGCATTCCACAGGGTTGCTGGCCCATGTTGACTCCAATGCTTCTCACAGTTGTGTCAAGTTCACTGGATACACACGGGAAACTTTGGACCATTTTTGATACACACAGAAAACTGTTCAGTGTGAAAAACCCAGCAGTGTTGCAGTTCTTGAAACAAACTGGTGCGCCTAGCACCTACTACCATACCCCGTTGTCTTACCCATTCCCCCTCTGAATGGTACACATGCACAATCCATGTCTCAATTGTCTCAAGGCTTAAAAATCCTTCTTTAACCCTTCACCTCCCTTTTATCTACACTGATTGAAGTGGATTTAACAAGTGACATTAATAAGGGATCATAGCTTTCACCTAGATTCACCTGGTCTGTCTATGTCATGGAAAGAGCAGGTGTTCTTAATGTTTGTATACTTAGTGTACATATGTAAAATGTCAAAACATGGCAATACAGACAAAACAGTAAACTTCATTATCTGCTAGCTATATAGGTGGTGGCCCGAAGCCTAAAAATATGAAGTTGATCAATCCCCGCTGAGGAGGAGATCATTTTTTTGTATATGACAGTAAAACATTCTTACAATGACTATACAAGATGTTGGCACCTTCAATTCTTGCAAATTGTCTCATAAAAAGTCAAATTCAACACTTTCTGCTCAGGGAAATTTGCTGAACTGCTAAACTTGGAACCAATCAGAACTCCTGTACATACCCCTCGTGGTAAAGGAAGCCAATGGCCTTCTATCTAAGATGTTAACACAGCCTCAAGTGAAAACTTGAGCTGCTCTTTGTCTGTTATGAAGAGGAACATATAACTAGCTCCCAAAGACTGAAATAAGATAAAAATCTATTGTCGAGTGCACTTGAAATACGCAGCATGCAATGCGAATTGTCTTAATTGTATGAAGAGGTAACTCCTTTGACCACTTAACCAATTTAAAGCCAGCTACTGTGAACGTCAATTTGCCTGCTCAGGAAGCCAGTGTTCCATTAGCTTGGAGGGGACAATGGCATTGAACACTGAGCTGTAGTCAATGAACAGCAGTCTCACATAGGTATTCCACTTATCGAGGTGGGTGAGGGCAGTGTAGAGTGCAATTGAGATTGCTTCGTCTATGGATCTGTTGGGGCGGTATGCAAATTGGAGTGGGTCTAGCGTGTCTGGGAAAATGGATTTTATGTGTGCCATAACCAGCCTTTCTAAGCACTACATGATTACAGATGTGTTTGCTACAAAGTGGTTGTCATTGTTGCATGAAGCCGTAGAGTTCTTCGGGAACAGAAAGAATGGTAGTCATCTTAAGACATGGGGATTATAGACTTGGACAAGGAGAGGTATACAGAGATAGCCCTATTTGGTAAAAGACCAAGTCCATATTATGGCAAGAACAGCTCAAATAAGCAAAGAAAAACGACAGTCCGTCATTACTTTAAGACATGAAGGTCAGTCAATACGAAACATTTCAAGAACTTTGAAAGTTTCTTCAAGTGCAGTCGCAAAAACCATAAAGCGCTATGATTAAACTGGCTCTCATGAGGACCGCCACAGGAATGGAAGACCCAGAGTTACCTCTGCTGCAGAGGATAAGTTCATTAGAGTTACCAGCCTCAGAAATATCAGGCCAAATAAATGCTTCACAGAGTTCAAGTAACAGACACATCTCAACATCATCTGTTCAGAGGAGACTGTGTGAATCAGGCCTTCATGGTCGAATTGCTGCAAAGAAACCATTACTAAAGGACACCAATATGAAGAAGAGACTTGCTTGGGCCAAGAAACACAAGCAATGGACATTAGACAAGTGGAAATATGTCCATTGTATTGAGTGCAAATTTGAGATTTTTGGTTCCAACTGCCGTGGCTTTGTGATACGCAGTGTAGCTGAACGGGTGATCTCTGTATGTGTATTTCCCACCGTAAATCATGGAGGAGGAGGTGTTATGGTGTGGGGGTACTTTGCTGGTTACACTTAATCAGCATGGCTACCACAGCATTCTGCAGCGATACACCATGCCATCTGGTTTGGGCTTAGTGGGACTATCATTTGTTTTTCAACAGGACAATTACCCAACACACCTATTTTACCAAGGAGAGTGATGGAGCGCTGCATCAGATGACCTGGCATCCACAATCCCCCGACCTCAACCAAATTGAGATGGTTTGGGATGAGTCAGCCTGCAGAGTGAAGGAAAAGCAGCCAACAAGTGCTCAGCGTATATGGGAACTCCTTCAAGGCTGTTGGAAAAGCATTCCAGATGAAGCTGGTTGAGAGAATGCCTGTCATCAAGGCAAAGGGTGGGTATTTGAAGAATCTCAAATATAAAATATATTTTTAACACTTTTTTGGTTACTACATGACTCCACGTGTTATTTCATAGTTTTCATGTCTTCACTATTAGAAAGTAGTAGAAAATAGAAAATAGAAAAATAAAGAAAAACCCTTGAATGAGTAGGTGCTCTAAAACGTTTGACCGGTAGTGGATAAACAACATAACAACATTACATTAACATTTTACTGTCATCTTAAAACCCGGCCAACTCTCCTAGTGGTACAGTACTATAGCCCTAGTGCTGTTTAGAGGAAAAAGGGGAGGCTTGCAAGCCGAAGAACACCATCCCAACTGTGAAGCACGGGGTGGCAGCATCATGTTGTGGGGGTGCTTTGCTGCTGGAGGGACTGGTGCACTTCACAAAATAGATGGTATCACGTGGAAGGAAAATTATGTGGATATATTGAAGCAACATCTCAAGACATCAGTCAGGAAGCTAAAGCTTGGTCGCAAATGGGTCTTCCAAATGGACAATGATCCAAAGCATACTTCCAAAGTTGTGGCAAAATGGCTTAAGGACAACAAAGTCAAAGTATTGGAGTGGCCATCACAAAGCCCTGACCTCAATCCTATAGAAAATGTGTGGGCAGAACTGAAAAAGCGTGTGCGAGCAAGGAGGCCTACGAACCTGACTCAGTTACACCAGCTCTGCCAGGAGGAGAAAAACTTATTGTGGGAAGCTTGTGAAAGGCTACCCGAAACGTTTGACCCAAGTTAAACAATTTAAAGGAAAATGATACCAAATACAAATTGAGTGTATGTAAACTTCTGACCCACTGGGAATGTGAGGAAAGAAATAAAAGCTGAAATAAATCATTCTCTCTACTATTATTCTGACATTTCACATTCTTAAAATAAAGTGGTGATCCTACCTGATCTAAGACAGGGCATTTTTTACTAGGATTAAATGTCAGGAATTGTGAAAAACTGAGTTTAAATGTATATGGCTAAGGTGTATGTAAACTTCCGACATCAACTGTATGTCTGGATTTGATTAGAGCTTTGATCATCATGAAAATGTCAAACTCACGCTACCTGAGCCTGATGAGCCATATTAAATACATTTTATGAGTCCGACATGAACGACATTTAATGATCCCAAGCCCAAAAAAAGCCAAATTGATTGTTCCTTAATCCAATACATATGTGATATAGGCTACCGCACATTACCCAAGACAAAAAAAATAAAAAAAATAAATACCTTAGATGTAGCTAGCTATATGCTATCTTGGGGAAATACACGAACTAGCTCCAGTAGGCTAATCTTTTTTAGTGTGAACTGTATTACTGTACCTTATTGTATTGTACTATACGGTGTTATATGGACTGGAATTACGCACATCGTTAAAACCATTATAAAGCAGGGAGAAAACACATGCAGCCTACAAAGTTACAAGTTTGGCTAGCGACTTTGATTTACATTTTGAAATGTAATAGGGCTTATTTGTATAAGTAGTAGTATGATGCATACATAGACCTACCTTTTATAATATTTCCTCTAATGTTACTAGCCTACCTCCTCTTTTTCTGTCTACTGTTGCTTCATTCCTTCCTCGCTTTCAACAGTTCAATTAAATACGTTTCGTTGTCCTTATCTTCATCATTCTAATGGCACCCTTGAATAATATATGACCAGAATTAGATGCAAAAGGCTTTCACTTCTCCTCACAAAGATTGAATGATTGTGTGTCTGAATAAAGAACTCCGATAGCCTACCGCCAACGCGTGTTCGCTCTTCTTTCAAACTACCCGTGAGTTCTATTCCCTGCTCTATTTAACATTCAGCAAACAAGAGCTTGCTTACCTCTTTGAATAGTCTGTTGGTATAAGAAATGCTAAAACATAATGTCCAGCAAGCCTTTCTAGTCTTGATTTTGCTGCATATTGACTCCAAGAGCTAAGGAGCGTTTTTTAAGGAGCGAGGCCCACGGGGCACTGTTGCGTGCGTATTGCGCAAGAGACAGAGGCTAGAAGTCAGAAGCTTACTATGCGTAACCCATGATTAATTAGGTAAATATAAGTCTAATCCTGCATTGAATGTATTACCTGAAGGAGGTAGGCTAGGACATCTACTTTATATATAGGCCTATATATCAATCTAGAACTGGATTATCTATTTTGGAGGCAATTTGAATGGAGTTGATGGAGAGAAAGAATGACTTCAATAGTCTAGTGGTAGGCTGTTTTGAAAAATATCGTTACAATTCAAAAATAAGGTGACCCCTGAAAGCCAGATGGAGATGGGTAAATTAGACGTGCATTCGGGTCTTTATAGTACTGTAGCATAGACTATGCTGCAGCAAATGCAGCCCTAACTGTCACAAGAAAAAAGTTACTATGATGAGATGATATAGGTCTACATGCATTGTGAACTGCGCTCCATACTGAGATGGGAGGTCTATCCTACCCTGAGCGTTAATGATTCATCATGCAGAGGCCATAGAGAAGCTAGATATAGACATTGCATATAATTGAACAGTTCCATTTCACGCCATGCTGGTCATATAAATAATGTATTTTTTATCCTGGGAAAAGAGAGTGGTTTTGGGTAGTAAATCCCAGTAAATCTCGGTTACCGCCAATCAACTCTAACACACACACGCACACACGCACGCACGCACGCACGCACGCACGCACACACACACACACACACACACACACACACACACACACACACACACACACACACACACACACACACACACACACACACACACACAGATCAGAGCACATTGGGTAGCACACACTCTGCCCCTTTACCCCTTCCCTACTACCCCTTTCTCTCTCACAGTAGTGATTTTATTCACCACCAGCATTCCATCACGCTGGACCATGTGACACTTCTTGTCCAATCTGTGGTCCTGAAGCTGAGAGTAGATGATTGATGGGAATGTAACATTGTAGTGTTTTAGTCTAATAAGGTTTTGACAGATTGTCTATATGGGTCTAGCCTGTGTGGACCGGTTTCGTCCAGTTCAGACTGACTTACCTTGACGTACTCATGCTGGATCTGCTCCAGTGTCTCCAGATTCAAAAACAGTTCGGCTTTTTGGAAAGAGAGACAGAAACAGTGAGCACAGACTTAGAACGTCCAACTCTCAGACTCTCCACAACTTCACACTTCCTCCTCCCCGTGTCTCTCTTGCCTCCCTTCCCCATCTCCTCCCTCATCAGCTCTTTCTCCCCCCTGTCTTACCAGTGATGGAGTGCTGTTGATAGCTCTATGGCTTTGTGCATGCAACAGAAGGCAGGGCTACTCCTGTGACTGTCCCTCTCCACAGTCACCTTGAACTCTCCCAGCTCTCAGTCCCCCTCTGACACTGTCACGAGAGAGTCATCAAAAACACACTGCTGCACCTCTGCGGAAACTTACACACACACACACACACACACACACACACACACACACACACACACACACACACACACACACACACACACACACACACACACACACACACACACACACACACACACACACACACACACACACACACACACACACACACACACACACACACACACACACACACACACACACACACACACACATTTAAAGCAGCTATCAAGCAAACAGATTATCACATGACCAGCAGCCTATAAATAAATAGGTTATGTATAAATGGTTAGCTATCTTTTCACAGAGACACACAAACCCTTACTAACGTTTGCTAGATAGCAAGTAGCAAGCCTACTGGTACAGTAGTGTTACAATAGCATTGACTAGCTTTAAATGCTAGCTACATAATCTAGTTATGTGCACAGCCTCTAGGATAACGCACAGTTATATACTGTATATACACTGCTCAAAATAATAAAGGGAACACTAAAATAACACATCCTAGATCTGAATGAATGAAATATTCTTATTAAATACTTTTTTCTTTACATAGTTGAATGTGCTGACAACAAAATCACACAAAAATTATCAATGGAAATCAAATTTATCAACCCATGGAGGTCTGGATTTGGAGTCACACTCAAAATTAAAGTGGAAAACCACACTACAGGCTGATGCAACTTTGATGTAATGTCCTTAAAACAAGTCAAAATGAGGCTCGGTAGTGTGTGTGGCCTCCACGTGCCTGTATGACCTCCCTACAACGCCTGGGCATGCTCCTGATGAGGTGGCGGATGGTCTCCTGAGGGATCTCCTCCCAGACCTGGACTAAAGCATCCGCCAACTCCTGGACAGTCTGTGGTGTAACGTGGCGTTGGTGGATGGAGCGAGACATGATGTCCCAGATGTGCTCAATTGGATTCAGGTCTGGGGAACGGGCGGGCCAGTCCATAGCATCAATGCCTTCCTCTTGCAGGAACTGCTGACACACTCCAGCCACATGAAGTCTAGCATTGTCTTGCATTAGGAGGAACCCAGGGCCAACCGCACTAGCATATGGTCTCACAAGGGGTCTGAGGATCTCATCTCGGTACCTAATGGCAGTCAGGCTACCTCTGGCGAGCACATGGAGGGCTGTGCGGCCCCCCAAAGAAATGCCACCCCACACCATGACTGACCCACCACCAAACCGGTCATGCTGGAGGATGTTGCAGGCAGCAGAACGTTCTCCACGGCGTCTCCAGACTCTGTCACGTCTGTCACGTGCTCAGTGTGAACCTGCTTTCATCTGTGAAGAGCACAGGGCGCCAGTGGCGAATTTGCCAATCTTGTTGTTCTCTGGCAAATGCCAAACGTGCTTACAGCCCAACAGCCCACGGTGTTGGGCTGTAAGCACAACCCCCACCTGTGGACGTCGGGCCCTCATACCACCCTCATGGAGTCTGTTTCTGACCGGTTGAGCAGACACATGCACATTTGTGGCCTGCTGGAGGTCATTTTGCAGGGCTCTGGCAGTGCTCCTCCTGCTCCTCCTTGCACAAAGGCGGAGGTGGCGGTCTCCTGGTAGCGCCTCCATGCTCTGGACACTACGCTGACAGACACAGCAAACCTTCTTGCCACAGCTCGCATTGATGTGCCATCCTGGATGAGCTGCACTACCTGAGCCACTTGTGTGGGTTGTAGACTCCGTCTCATGCTACCACTAGAGTGAAAGCACCGCCAGCATTCAAAAGTGACCAAAACATCAGCCAGGAAGCATAGGAACTGAGAACTGGTCTGTGGTCACCACCTGCAGAACCACTCCTTTATTGGGGGTGTCTTGCTAATTGCCTATAATTTCCACCTGTTGTCTATTCCATTTGCACAACAGCATGTGAAATTTATTGTCAATCAGTGTTGCTTCCTAAGTGGACAGTTTGATTTCACAGAAATATGATTGACTTGGAGTTACATTGTGTTGTTTATGTGTTCCCTTTATTTTTTTGAGCAGTGTATATACACTACCTTTCAAAAGTTTGGGGTCACTTAGAAATGTCCTTGTTTTTGAAAGAAAAGCAAAATTTTTGTCCATTAAAATTACATTAAATTGATCATAAATACAGTGTAGACATTGTTAATGTTGTAAATGACTATTGTAGCTGGAAAAGTCCGATTATTTATGGAAAATCTAGAGGCCCATTATCAGCAACCATCATTCCTGTGTTCAAATGCACGTTGTGTTAGCTAATCCAAGTTTATCATTTTAAAGGCTAATTGATCATTAGAAAACCCTTTTTCAATTATGTTAGCACAGCTGAAAACTGTTGTTCTATTTAAAGAAGCAATACAACTGTCCTTCTTTAGACTAGCTGAGTATCTGTAGCATCAGAAAATGGCCAGAAACAAGGAACTTTCTTCTGAAACTCGTCAGTATATTCTTGTTCTGAGAAATGGCTTTTCCATGCGAGAAATTGCCAAGAAACTGAAGATCACATACAACGCTGTGTGCTACTCCCTTCACAGAACAGCGCAAACTGTCTCTAACCAGAATAGAAAGAGGAGTGGGAGGCCCCGGTGCCCAACTGAGCAAGAGGACAAGTACATTAGAGTGTCTAGATTGAGAAACAGATGCCTCACAAGTCCTCAACTGGCAGCTTCATTAAATAGTACCCACAAAATACCAGTTTCAACCTCAACAGTGAAGAGGCAACTACGGGATGCTGGCCTTCTAGGCAGAGTTCCTCTGTCCAGTGTCTGTGTTCTTTTGCCCATCTTAATATTTTATTTTTATTGGCCAGTCTTAGATATGGCTTTTTCTTTGCAACTCTGCCTAGAAGGCAAGCATCCCGGAGTCGCCTCCTCACTGTTGTCGTTGAGACTGGTGATTGAACTCCTTGGCCTGAATGCCAAGCGTCACGTCTGGAGGCATCATCATGCTGTGGGGATGTCTTTCAGCGCCAGGGACTGGGAGACTAGTCAGGATCGAGCCAAAGATGAAGGGAGCAAAATACAGAGAGATCCTTGATGAAAACCTGCTCCAGAGCGCTCAGGACCTCAGACTGGGGTGAAGGTTCACCTTCCAACAGGACAACGATCCTAAGCACACAGCCAAGACAATGTAGGAGTGGCTTCGGGACAAGTCTCTGAATGTCCTTGAGTGGCCCAGCCAGAGCCCAGACTTAAACCTGATCGAACATCTCTGGAGAGACCTGAAAATAGCTATGCAGCAACTCTCCCCATCCAACCTGACAGATCTTGAAAGGATCTGCAGAGAAGAATGGGAGAAACTCCCCAAATACAAGTATGCCAAGCTTGTAGCATCATACCCAAGAAGACTCGAGGCTGTAATCACTGCCAAAGGTGCTTCAACAAAGGGTCTGAATACTTATGTAAATGAAATACTTTACATAAGTATTCAGAAATCAAAAAAACTGATTTTGCTTTGTCATTATGGGTTATTGTGTGTAGATTGGGAAAGAACGAGGGAAAAAACGAACTTAATTAAATTTAGAATAAGGCTGTAACCTAAAAAAAAATGGAAAATGTCAAGGGGTCTGAATACTTTCCGAAGGCACTGTATACACGGAGTACCAGTACCAGATCAATGTGCAGCGGTACGAGGTTTTTGAGGTTGATACTGTATGTACAGGAAGACAGGAAGACAGGAAGACAGAAGACAAGTGACTTGGCATCTGGATAGTTAATAATAAGAGTAAAATAAAGAACAAAGTAGTGATGTACTGGGCTGTCCGCATCACCCTCTGTAGTGCTTTGCGGTCAAGGGCGGTGCAATTGCCATACCAAGCGGTGATGGAGACATTCACGATGCTCTTAATTGTTCATCTATAGAACTTTTGGAGGATCTGAGGAACCAGGCCAAATCTTTTCAGCCTCCAGAGGGGGAAGAGGCTCTGCCGTGCCCTCTTCACGACTGTGCGGGTGTGTGTGGACCATGTTAAGTCCTTAGTGATGTGGACAACAAGGAACTTGAAGCTCTCGATCCACTCCACAACAGCCCGCCGATGTGGATGGGGGCGTGCTCTCCCTTTTTTCTCCTATAGTCCACGATCAGCTCCTTGGTCTTGCTGATGTTGAGGGAGAGGTTGTTGTCACATTTATATTATTGACTTTATTTGCTGCCTCTTGGGTTCCCCATGGGTCTGGGCCCTGGGGCTTCAGCCCCAGTAAGCCCCTGCATTTATCCAGCCCTGTGTAGTGTGGTAGGAGGTGAGAGTTGAAGCTTGGGAGAGCGATTGTAGGTGGGAGGTTGAATTGTGTTGTTTTATGGGATGTTAGGTCAAGCGAAACCCTTTGGCCACAGTGAAGGGATGTGGGTTGGGAGTCAGGACGGGGCTGTGATGCACATCCACCTCTCATTAGGTGTGTTGATTACATCACAGCAGGAAGCTGGAGACCAACCAGCAGGATGTGGGGTATTGTTTTGCAACTAGGAATAGGTACAAAAGGGGGTTGGGATGGAGGTGTGTGTGTGTGCTTTTGTGTGTGTTGTGTGAGTGCACGTTCGTATTGGGGGAAGTGTTTACTCACAACTTTCCTGAAACCCACAACTTGTAGTCTCCAAACAAGTCTCAATCAGACATTGAAACGCTGGCATTGGCTTTTAGCTTTGAATGCTTATCAGCTCTAACAATTACATTTTGTTGCGAAATCACAAAACTGATGTTTACTGTAAACCACATTTCTTTGAGCACTGGTGATAGTCGTCCTGGCGCTGCCTTGAACATTTTCTATGGTCTTGAGGAGATTGCTGAAGTACTGCCAGACAGTGCAGGATTTGTTTTTTCATCAGACCTTGATAAATGGGAGTGCATTTAAAAATAAAACAATTATCTGGACTGTGTCAGCAAATGAATACAACACAGTACAATTAGACTGCATCTCGTTATGGGGTGAAAAGTTGAGTCTTGAAGTGTTATGTCTACAACTATTCAAACCACACCTACAACGACTTTATTAAAGGCCGACAATGTACCTGATTTCAATTGAGCAGGTATACAATTGGTTTTAACTCTGTTTCTTGTGTGCAAGGTGAAAGAATGGTTTACACAGCTGATGAAAAGTGACAGAATACACTACAGTTGTACATCTCTGCATGTTCCAAACATTACCTCTCTCCTTTTTAAAACCCAAAATAGCCTTGCAACTGGATGACCTACAAATGTTTTTGTGTATTTTCATGCTTGCTACTATCTGAAAGAGCATGTCGTCCTGATAATGACTGGACTGGAGCAGAGGTGAGCTGAGGTGGGTCTGGGCCTGTGAGGCTAATGTTCTGTGTCTGTATTACAGGTGGAGTACTGGGGCCATATCTGCAGCACCAGGCCTAGCTGTGATCCACTCTGACAGTCTCCCTTTAGGTGGGCAGAACCTCTCAGCACTCAGCACTCATTGGGATTTATAGCTTAGATTCAGGGATGGATGGGGGGGGGTTGGTGGTGGGGAGGGTGAGAGGGGACCAATGCTGCATGTACCCCTGCAGAGGGATGCTAGAATTGAGTATCCTGACAAAACACACGCACACATTCAAAATAACACACACCGTAATGCACGCACACACTCAAAATAACACACACCATATTGCACGCACACACTCAAAATAACGCACACTTTATTGTATGCACACACTCAAAATAATGCACACACTCAAAATAATGCACACACTCAAAATAACACACACCGTATTGCACGCATACACTCAAAATAATGCACACACTCAAAATAACACACACCGTA